>NC_053441.1:40644977-40938812 GCF_007990345.1 Gossypium hirsutum | reverse complement strand
CCCCGCACCTACAATACTCGTAACTGACCAAATAAGGTCAAATAAGCCCCCAGTTGACCGAATCCGAAAACATGGGGCTACTGAATTTAAAGCTACGGATAGCGACGATGCCGAGCAAGCTGAATTCTGGTTGGACAACACTATCCGGGGTACTAGGGCTACACCTGCCTAGTATCTTGCTAACTTATTGGTGAGTACTTACTTCTTGTGCCCCGGGAGCAAGTAACTTGGAGTTTTCAAACTGGTTCGGAAAAAGATATCAGCAGAGATTTGTTGATCAAAACGGAAGGAATTTCTCGAGCTTAAGCAAGGTTCTATGTCAGTTACTGATTACGAGCGAAATTTGTTAGACTTAGTAGATACGCTCGGGAATGTGTTTCTCCGAGCTGTTATGTGTAAACGCTCGAAGATGGCTGAATGAAGATAAAAAATGTTCGTTGGCATTCTTGAGATACGAGAGTTCGTAGTACTTGTCGAGCGACTTGTAAAGCCGAAGAGCTTAGAAAGGAAAAACAAAAAGTTGATGTGGGAACCGGGGAGTTTCGTAAAAGATTCTCGGGAAAGTCTCATCAACAGGCATCGAAGAAATTTCGAGATGATGCGGTCTAAAAGCACTTCGGGCCTTTTAGACGAGATCGTGATCGACCCCTGGGTACACGAGCACTTCAGTCGCCAGTGTTGGGAATGAAGTCGAGGCCGAACGGAATGTCGACATTGCGGTAAATGGCATTTGGGGAGTTGTAGATTCCATGACCGCTCCTGTTACAAGTGTGGATCAGTGGACCACTTCATTAAAGATTGCCCGAGGCTGTCTGAACAGAATGTAAATCAGAGTGGGAGACCGGGTGCTACCACTGCTCGAGGTAGATCATCTAGAAATATGGGCAATGCTAGTGGTGGTCAGAGAGGATCTAGAGATGCTACGACCGGATCCGAGGCTCGTGCACCTGCTAGAGCATATGCTATACGTGCCCGCGAGGATGCTTCATCGCCTGATGTTATTACCGGTACTTTTACTCTCTTGATACTAACGTAATTGCTTTGATGACCCCGGTTCTACTCATTCTTACATATGTGAAACCTTAGCATCCAGTAAGACTTTACCTATTGAGTCTACTGAGTTGTAATTCGGGTGTCAAATCCCTTGGGTCGTTACGTGCTTGTCGACAAAGTGTGTAAGAATGTCCCCTAGCAATTCGAGGTTCCTGTTTTCCAGCGGACTTGATGCTTTTGCCGTTTGATGAATTTGATGTTATCCTTGGGTTGGATTGGTTGACCGTGCATGATGCGGTTGTGAATTGCAAGAGCAAGACTATTGATTTGAGGTGCGCAAATAACGAAGTAGTCCGAATTAAGTCCGCGGACTTGGAGGGGATACCAGCTGTAATATCAGCAATGTTGGCACAGAAATATGTGAGAAAAGGGTGCGAAGCATACCTTGCATATGTGCTTGATGACAAAGAATTAGAAAAGAAACCCGAATCTGTGCCGGTGGTTTGTGAATACCCGGATGTTTTTCCTGAAGAATTGCCGGGTTTACCACCTGTTCGGGAGATAGAGTTTGGTATTGAGCTTATACCTGGGACTACGCCGATTTCGATAGCTCCGTATCGTATGGCACCAACTGAGTTAAAAGAGTTGAAAGCTCAGCTGCAAGAATTGACAGATAGAGGTTTCGCTCGGCCAAGTTTCTCACCTTGGGGTGCACCCGTATTGTTCGTGAAAAAGAAGGACGGAACCATGAGGTTGTGCATTGACTATCGTCAACTGAATAAAGTGACGATAAAGAATAAATACCCACTACCACGTATCGATGATTTGTTTGATCAACTAAAGGGGGCCTCAGTGTTCTCAAAAATAGATTTGAGATCGGGTTATTATCAGTTGCGGATTCGAGATTCAGACGTACCCAAAACTGCTTTCAGAACGAGGTACGGTCACTACGAATTCTTAGTGATGCCGTTTGGGCTCACTAATGCCCCGGCAGTATTTATGGATTTGATGAATCGGATCTTCAGACCATATTTGGATCGGTTCGTAGTTGTGTTCATTGATGACATCTTGGTCTATTCAAGAGATGAGACCGAACATGCTGAGCACCTGAGACTAGTGTTGCAAATTTTACGGGATAGGCAGTTATATGCTAAGTTCAGTAAGTGTGAGTTCTGGTTAAGAGAGGTTAGCTTCTTGGGTCATGTGGTATCCGCGTCGGGTATTCGAGTTGACCCGAACAAAATTTCAGCCATACTTGACTGGAAACCTCCGAGAAATGTTACTGAAGTTCGGAGCTTTTTGGGGCTCGCCGGTTATTACCGACGATTTGTGAAAGGTTTCTCGATGATAGCCACACCAATGACGAAGCTACTTCAAAAGGATGTTAAGTTCGAGTGGACGGAGAAATGTCAGAAAAGTTTCGACCAACTGAAAACTCATTTGACTGAAGCTCCAATTTTGGTGCAACCCGAATCGGGTAAAGAGTTTGTCATCTATAGTGACGCATCCCTACTTGGGTTGGGTTGCGTATTGATGCAAGAAGGTCGAGTCGTGGCCTATGCGTCGAGACAATTGAAGCCACACGAGAGGAATTATCCGACCCATGACCTCGAACTAGCTGCCATCGTATTTGCTTTAAAAATATGGCGACATTATCTGTTTGGTGAGAAGTGCCATGTATTTTCGGACCACAAAAGTCTCAAATATTTGATGACTCAACGAGACTTGAATCTGCGACAAAGACGTTGGCTTGAGTTGTTGAAAGATTACGAGCTTGTCATTGATTACCACCCGGGAAAGGCTAACGTGGTTGCGGACGCCTTAAGCCGGAAGTCATTGTTTGCTTTGCGAGCGATGAACGTGCATTTGTCTGTTCTACCAGACAATGTGTTAGTAGCTGAATTAAAAGCTAAACCATTATTGACTCACCAAATTCGTGAAGCTCAGAAAGTCGATGATGAATTGGTTGCAAAACGGGCTGAGTGTTTTCCGAACGAGGGATCAGAGTTTCAAATTGACGATGATAATTGTTTGAGGTTCAGAAATCGGTTGTGTGTTCCAAGGAATTCGGAACTCATTTCGATGATTCTGAACGAAGCCCATTGTAGCCGAATGTCAATTCACCCGGGGAGTACGAAAATGTACAACGATTTGAAACGTCAATTTTGGTGGCATGGTATGAAACGGGACATCTCCGACTTTGTTTCGAGATGTTTAATATGTCAACAAGTGAAAGCGGAACATCAAGTGCCTTCAGGATTACTCCAGCCGATCATGATACCCGAGTGGAAATGGGATCGAGTCGCAATGGACTTTGTGTCCGGACTGCCCTTGTCAGCAAGTAAGAAGGATGCGATATGGGTTGTTGTCGATAGACTAACTAAGTCGGCTCACTTTATCCCCGTGCGTACGGATTTTTCATTAGATAAACTAGCTGAATTGTATGTTTCTCAGATTGTGAGATTACACGGGGTACCGATTTCTATTGTGTCGGATAGAGATCCGAGATTCACCTCGCGATTTTGGAAGAAATTGCAAGAAGCTTTGGGTACCAAGCTGCATTTTAGCACCGCTTTTCATCCACAAACAGATGGTCAATCCGAGCGGATAATTCAATACTTGAGGATATGTTGAGATGTTGCATCCTCGAGTTCAGTAGTTCATGGGAACGGTATTTACCTTTGATTGAATTCGCTTACAACAATAGTTTTCAATCAAGTATTAAGATGGCACCTTACGAGGCTTTGTACGGTCGTAAATGCCGTACACCATTGTTTTGGACCGAGCTCGGTGAAAGCAAAATTTTCGGAGTTGATTTGATTAGAGATGCGGAACAGAAAGTAAAGGTAATCCGTGAAAGTCTGAAGATAGCCACGGATCGTCAGAAGTCGTACGCAGATTTGAAACGAAAAGACATCGAGTATCAGGTGGGAGACAAAGTGTTCCTTAAGGTTTCACCTTGGAAAAAGATACTCAGGTTTGGCCGTAAGGGCAAGTTGAGCCCAAGATTCATTGGGCCGTATGAAATATCCGAAAGAATTGGTCCAGTGGCATATAGATTGATTTTACCCCCTGAACTTGAAAGGATTCACAATGTTTTTCATGTTTCGATGCTTCGACGTTATAGATCCGATCCGTCACATGTGATTAATCCCTCGGAAGTTGAAATTCGATCTGACTTGAGTTATGAAGAAGAACCAATTCGCATCCTAGCTCGTGAAGTGAAAGAGTTGCGAAACAGAAGGGTTCCGTTAGTTAAGGTGTTATGGCTCAAACACGGGATCGAGGAAGCTACTTGGGAAACTGAGAGCTCGATGAAAGAACGATACCCAAACCTATTCACCGGTGAGTTTTTCGGGGACGAAAATTTCTTAAGTGGGGGAGAGTTGTGACAGCCCTAAATTGACCCTAGTCGGGAAGTGGTTTCGGGACCACAAAACCGAGTTAAGAAAATAATTAAAAGTTATATTCTGTGTTTATGAAGTGAGTAAATGCATGTGTGAAAGTTTCATGCATTAATTTGATCATCTTTATGTGAATCTTTTTTTTTATGGACTTATATGAAACTTTGTTGGAAAGTGAGAGGCTAATTTACAATGGTCTAATAGTACATGCATTGAAAGGAAGGGTTTTGCATGTCAATTTACCCATGATAAACATGGTGGCCGGCCAAGGAAGGAATATGCTCCACTAATTCAAAAATTAAAATAATTTTGTATTAACAAAGGATTTAATAATTGATATTAAAGGAATTATAGTATGGAAGGAAATAATATAATGAGAAGTGGGAGGAGAAACCAAAGTGACTCATCCTTACTCCTCCATTGCCGAAACTAGAAGAAAGAAAGAAGAAAAACTCTTGTTGAATTTCGGCTAAGGTGTTTTGATACAAAAAGGTATGTTTTATGCCACTCTTGAAAATGTATGCATAATTTGGAGGTTTGGTTTAAAAGCTACTTGAATCTTGGATTGAAGTTAGGTTATTATGAGGGTTGAATTTCGGCCTAGGAGCTTAAAATTTTTAGTAGAAGTTTTGATGACATTAGATGGATAGTTAGGTTGGATGTGTTAAATTGTTAAGTGTTCTAGCTTGAAAGTTAAGGTTAATATGGCTTATGGGGTTGCCGAATCTAGTTTAGAGAGAAAGAAAAATATATGTATTCGGATGTGCTTCAAGGAATGACATTAGGGTAGCTAGAGTCTAAGAACTTTCGGTCAAGGACTATTGTGTGAGCAAATTCGGTATAGAGGTTTAATTGTTAAGTGCATTGTGTTCAATGTTTAAAGAATGGGTAGTAGCTAATTAAAGTTAAGAAGGCTGGAATTTCTTTTAAGGGAGGTGTGACCTTAACATGAACAAAATAGAATCAGCCTTAAGCTTGACTAAATGGTTCGGTTATTATTAGTTTAGAAGAAACCTATATGAAATGGTTGATATATGGTGAATTGGTAGTACTCTACTTGGGACAGCAGTAGTAAGGTGATTTTCGAAAATCGCCATAATTTGTAGGAGTTGAATTAGAAGCTGAGTGAATTATGTCATTAAAGCTTCAAGGGTCTATTTTCTTACAAAAGAAACTATAGAAACAAAGGAGTTACCGATCTAGAGATATTTGAAGTATTATGGGGCTGAGTCAAAATGACTGCCGGATTCCCTGTTCTGTTTTTAGAAAATCATTATAAATTGTACAAAAATGATTATAAGATAAAATTTATATGCTTAGACTCCTTAATGAGTCTAGTTTCAAATGAGATTAAATACAACACACTTGGAATTCTGTAAAGTGAGAAATTGGATTCGTAGTGAAGAGTGGTCAGAATAGTCAAACAGTGAAATAGGGGAAACTTTAAGAAAAATCTGGTATTGATTGGCCAAGCCTAAAATTCTGAAAATTTTATGGATGGAAGATATACGAGTCTATATTCAGGGAAAATTAACGGCAAGTGATTTGGAGTTTAGTAGCTCCAGTTATAAGTAATTTAGTAACTACTGCTCAGGAAAACAGCTCGTAGTGAATATGAGATTTTGTTGTAAACATTAATGAAAGTTTGCCGATGAATTATTTATTGATTAATATAAAGCTTGCTATAATCTATGTGTGTGAAAGTCGGATCAATATATATAATATTATTCGGAAAGTAATATTTGAATAGTCGATTAATGACTATTTTAATTTTTGTTGAACTTAAGCTCAAGAGCAAAGGGGAACTAGATCCGATAAAGGGAAGGAAAAAGTAATTGAATAGCCGTTGAAGTCGTTCGACGACATTTGAGGTAAGTCTTCGAGTAATGACCCTACTTGAATTATATTGAAATGATTAGTCATATTATGACGGATAGTCGAATGTGCATAGAGACTATGTTATAAAGCCAATTGAAATTATGCTCTTTGTGTGTGGCTATTGAGCCGAAATTTGAAAGATTTAATAAATGTTTTGTGTTTGAGCCTTAGTAACGAAGAAATGATATGGATGTGTTATGATTATTGATATATGTGTGCATGAGCATTGGAATATATCCGGGCTAAGACCCGAAGGCAATTATGCGAGTTGATATATCCGGGCTATGACCCGAAGGCAATTATGCGAGTTGATATATCCGGGCTAGGACCCGAAGGCAATTATGCGAGTTGATATATCCGGGCTAGGACCCGAAGGCAATTATGCGAGTTGATATATCCGGGCTAAGACCCGAAGGCAATTATGCGAGTTGATATATCCGGGCTATGACCCGAAGGCAATTATGCGAGTTGATATATCCGGGCTAGGACCCGAAGGCAATTATGCGAGTTGATATATCCGGGCTAAGACCCGAAGGCAATTATGCGAGTTGATATGTTCGGGCTAAGACCCGAAGGCAAATGTGTTTGCGGTTGCATTCGGTTAAATACCGAAGAAACTTGGGTTGAATGTGAGCATTTTGTGCTGTAATTAATTTAATAATTATGCTTGACCAACCCGAATGATAAGGTATGTTTGCATGTGCATTGGAAAGTCGGTTTGTTTTAAATGGTATTCGTGCGATCGGCTAACGAATTCTCGGCTTTTATAAAGGTTGATACCTTGTGTACCTATGTGGGTGAAGTGTGAAGTAAGTATGGGTATGAGAATGTGTGTTAATAAAGTGATTTAGTTAACTATGTGAATGTAATACTGTAGTCAAAGCCGATTTCATTACTTGAGACTTACTAAGCTTTAAATGCTTACCCGGTTGCTTTGGCTCTCTGTTTTATAGATTTTGCTCGTTAGCTATCGGATTCGGGATCAGCGAAGTCGAAGTCATCTACACTATCAAGCTCTTTGGTACTCTTTTAGTTGAACTCTGGATATGGCATGTATAGGACTACCCCCTATTGTTTAAGTTCTTTTGTGATGTATGTGTGTAAAGCCATGCGAAAATGGCTTGTAAAAGTGGAGTATGGCATTAGACCATTTGTGTGTATGTATGTATATATATGGTTTCATGATGTGACTATGGTTTGAAATGGAAGTGTTGGGCTAATGATCAGCCATTGGAATGGCTAAATATGATCACATGTGGACCTATGTAGGGCAAAATCCTAGTTGGTCCATGGTGACCACAAAATAGGTAAAGTTTATCTTGAAAACAGATTTTGACAGCAACAGTGGTGTAGAATTGAAAAATCACATAAATTCGTAGGAGTGGAATTAAATAGTGAATAAATTATGTAATCAAACCTTGATGAATCTACTTTCATATGGAAGTAACGAAACAATTATAGGAACAGTACAGAAAGAGATATTCCGGTTCTTGTGGAACAGGGCCAGAACAGTTTCTGGATTCACTGTTCCGCCTTTGGAAATTCACTATAAATTGACCAGAGATAATTAGGGGTCATACCATATATGTATGGATTCCTCTCTGAGTCTAGTTTCCATAGAAACAAACGGCATCAGTATTGAAGCTCTGTGCAGAGAGATATCCCAGTCGTAATGGGAAAAGGTCAGTGTAGTCGACCCCTGTAACATGGGAGACTTTGACTAATAAACTGTACTAGTTGGCCCAACCAAAAATTCTAGAAAAAAATCCATAGGTGGGGACATGAGTCTAGCTTCAGGGAAAAATCACAAAACTGATTTTTGAGTTGTGAAACTCAAGATATGATTTTTGAAGCGACTAGTACTCAGACTGGGCAGTGTCTGGAAAATTTTTTTTTTTTAAGTTTGTTAACATCTCGTGTCCGACTCCGGTGTCGGTCTCGGGTTCGGGGTGTTACAATTCACGAATGTATATTGAGTCCGCACACTCAGTGCTATATAATCAACTCGCACACTTAGTGCTACGTAATCAAATCGCACACTTAGTGCTACATAGTCAAACTCGCACACTTAGTGCCGCATGGTCAATTCGCACACTTAGTGCATCATATTCATTTCGCACACTTAGTGCAACATAGTCAAATCGCACACTTAGTGCTGTACAATTTAATCCCGCGCACTCAGCGCCAATCTCATGGTCATAAATGGTTATACCCGCACGTTTAGTGCCGAGATCAACAACTCAGTACATCTTACCTCTTTTCTTTTCATTCAACAATTTCATCATCACATACGTACATGCATATATATATGTATATTTATTCATTTCATTCAGCATCAATACATAACATTATGACCATTTGAAATAATACCAACTACATGCTTAATGATTACCTTGTGTTGGGTAAGACGGTTCCAACTCGGCTACTCGATGACCTTTTCTTTGCCTTTGCTCGATTCACCTCCTTTAACTCCTTGAGCTAAATCAAACAAATTTGACTCATTAAAGTCTCATTTTGCTAGCTTATGGCCGAATATGACAAGGAGTTTGATGGGTCATATGGCCACCTTTTAGCTCAAATACACAATGGTCATATGCATTTTTAATCACATCAAATGATTCAATACAATTCACTCGAACATCAAAGAGAACCTCAAGGTACTTAGTCCATATACACATTAGACATTAGAGTCACATATGTACGAATTCACGAATCGAATTCGACATATTGGCTAATTTTCCCTTTAGCCGAACCTTCTAAGTCAAGATAAAGCCATCAACATGCTTACCTTTGGCCGAACATACACATCAACTTAGGTGCTCATTTATGTGGCCGAACACACACATGTCTATGTTAAGGCCGATTGCAACACTCAATACATTCTACAAGTATGGACACTTGCATTGACTAAACACCATTTCTATTATTTTTACTCCAAAGCCGAATGCCTCTCAAGCCCTAAGCTCATGATCCTTTCATCATTAAGCAAGTGTTATAGCACAACTAACATCCATTTTCAATTTGAACACCAACATAAAAATATTAAACATGAAAATCCATAGCCGAAACCTATACATGACATTACTCATTCCACCCATCGAAACAATATTTGTTCAAGACATCAAGCATTTTTATTTGGGTATTACATATATGAGCATTTAGAATTTATATTTTAGCAAGATCAATTTCTTTCCTCAACACATTCTTCATCAAAACTTTAAGGAAGTAATCAAATTTCCTTCTTTAATAGCCATAGCCGAATGCTCCATCCATCCATCAAAGTTAAAAATTTTGCATGGTCTAAGTAAGAACCATGATAATTAACCTAAAACAAGCTAAAATTTCACAACTTTAACACGATATACTAACCTTATTAAGCATTCAAATGGCCGAAAGTTCTTTGCCCCTATTCCTTCCTTCAATTCGGCCAAGAAGACAAGGATGAAGCCTTTTTTTTTTTCATTTGCTTTCTTTCTTACTTTCACGGCAATGGGGAGGGGAAGAAACAATTACACACATCCTTTCCTTTTTCCATTTCTTTATTCCCCATACTTCTTATTATATTTTATCCTACATACCTCACTAGGCCAACATGTTCCCAACATGTTTCCACCCATAGCATGGCCGGCCACTACATATTAGGGAGGGGGAATTTGACATGCAAGTCCCCTTTTTCTTCCACATGCACTAATAGGTCCTCATGCATTGACCGATCACATTTTAAAATTTTCTCATATAAGTCCTATTGACTAAATTCACATGCAATCGACTAAATCGAAGCTTGAAATTTTCACACATTCCTGATTACATATTCTAGACAATAAACATCACATTCAAACCTTTCGGTGACTCGGTTTAGCGGTCCCGAAACCACTTCCCGACTAGGGTCAATTTTGGGCTGTTACAACTCTCCCCCACTCAGGAAATTTTCGTCCCCGAAAATCTTACCGGTAAATAGGTTTGGGTATCGTTCTTTCATCGAGCTCTCGGTTTCCCAAGTAGCTTCCTCGATCCCGTGTTTGAGCCATAACACCTTTACTAACGGAACCCTTTTGTTTCGCAACCCCTTCACTTCACGAGCTAGGATACGCATCGGCTCTTCTTCATAACTCATATCATCCTGAATTTCAACCTCCGACGGACTAATTATGTGCGAAGGATCAGATCTATAGCTCCGAAGCATCGAAACATGAAAGACATCGTGCATCCTTTCAAGTTCAGGGGGCAAAATCAATCTATATGCAACCGGCCCCACTCGTTCAGAAATTTCGTACGGCCCAATGAATCTCGGGCTCAACTTGCCTTTACGGCCAAATCTGAGTACCTTCTTCCAAGGTGACACTTTAAGAAACACTTTATCTCCCACCTGATATTCAATGTCCTTTCGTTTTAAATCCGCATACGATTTTTGACGATCTGTGGCTACCTTCAGACTTTCGCGGATTACCTTTACTTTTTGTTCGGCATCTTTAATCAAATCAACTCCGAAAATTTTACTTTCACCGAGCTAAGTCCAAAACAATGGCGTACGGCATTTACGACCGTACAAAGCCTCATAAGGTGCCATCTTAATACTTGATTGAAAACTATTGTTGTAAGCGAATTCAATCAAAGGTAAATACCGTTCCCATGAACTACTGAACTCGAGGATGCAACATCTCAACATATCCTCAAGTATCTGAATTATCCGCTCGGATTGACCATCGGTTTGGGGGTGAAAAGCGGTGCTAAAATGCAGCTTGGTACCCAAAGCTTCTTGCAATTTCTTCCAAAATCGTGAGGTAAATCTCGGATCTCTATCCGACACGATAGAAATAGGTACTCCATGTAATCTCACAATCTGAGAGACATACAATTCGGCTAGTTTATCCAATGAAAGATCCGTACGCACGGGGATAAAGTGAGCCGACTTAGTCAGCCTATCAACAACAACCCAAATCGCATCCTTCTTACTTGCGGACAATGGCAGTCCGGACACAAAGTCCATTGTGACTCGGTCCCATTTCCACTCGGGTATCATGATCGGCTGAAGTAACCCTGAAGGCACTTGATGTTCCGCTTTCACTTGTTGACATATTAAACATCTCGAAACAAAGTCGGAGATGTCTCGTTTCATACCATGCCACCAAAACCGACGTTTCAAGTCGTTGTACATTTTCGTGCTTCCCGGGTGATTTGACATTCGGCTACAATAGGCTTCGTTCAGAATCATCGGAATGAGTTTCGAATTCCTTGGAACACACAAACGACTTCTAAACCTCAAACAACCATCATCATCAATCTGAAACTCCGATTCCTTGTTCGGAACACACTCAGCTCGTTTTGCAACCAATTCATCATCGACTTTCTGAGCTTCACGAATTTGATGAGTCAATAATGGCTGGCTTTTAATTCAGCTACTAACACATTGTCAGGTAGAACAGACAAGTGTACATTCATCGCTCGCAAAGCAAACAGTGATTTCGGCTTAAGGCGTCCGCAACCACATTAGCCTTTCCCGGGTGGTAATCAATGACAAGCTCGAAATCTTTCAACAACTCAAGCCAACGTCTTTGTCGCAGATTCAAGTCTCGTTGAGTCATCAAATATTTGAGACTTTTGTGATCCGAAAACGCATGGCACTTCTCAACAAACAAATAATGTCGCCATATTTTCAATGCAAACACAATGGCGGCTAGTTCGAGATCATGGGTCGGATAATTTCTCTCGTGTGGCTTCAATTGTCTCGACGCATAGGCCACAACTCGACCTTCTTGCATCAATACGCAACCCAACCCAAGTAGGGATGCGTCACTATAAATGACAAACGCTTTACCCGATTCGGGTTGCACCAAAATTGGAGCTTCAGTCAAATGAGTTTTCAGTTGATCGAAGCTTTTCTGACATTTCTCTGTCCATTCGAACTTAACATCCTTTTGAAGTAACTTCGTCATTGGTGTGGCCATCATCGAGAAACCTTTGACAAATCGTCGGTAATAACCGGCGAGTCCTAGAAAGCTCTGCACTTCGGTAACATTTCTCAGAGGCTTCTAGTTAAGTATGGCTGAAATTTTGCTCGGGTCAACTCGAATACCCGATGCGGATACCACATGACCAAGAAGCTAACCTCTCTTAACCAGAACTCACACTTACTGAACTTAGCATATAACTGCTTATCCCACAAAATTTGTAACACTAGCCTCAGATGCTCAGCATGTTCGGCCTCATCTCTTGAATAGACCAAGATGTCATCAATGAACACAACTACGAACCGATCCAAATATGGTCTGAAGATCCGATTCATCAAATCCATAAACACCGCAGGGGCATTAGTGAGCCCAAACGGCATCACTAAGAACTCGTAGTGACCGTACCTCGTTCTGAAAGCAGTTTTGGGTACGTCCGAATCTCGAATCCGCAACTGATAATAACCCGATCTCAAATCTATCTTTGAAAACACCGATGCTCCCTTTAATTGATCGAACAGATCATCAATACGCGGTAACGGATACTTATTCTTTATCGTCACTTTATTCAGTTGACGATAGTCAATGCACAACCTCTTGGTTCCGTCCTTCTTTCTTACGAACAATACTGGTGCACCCCAAGGTGAGAAACTCGGTCGAGCGAAACCTCTATCCGTCAATTCTTGCAACTGAGCTTTCAACTCTTTTAACTCGGTTAGTGCCATACGATACGGAGCGATCAAAATTGGCGTAGTTCTAGGTACAAGCTCAATACCAAACTCTACCTCCCGAACAGGTGGCAAACCCGGTAGCTCTTCAGGAAAAACATCCGGGTATTCACAAACCACCGGCACCGATTCGGGTTTCTTTTCTAACTCCTTGTCATCAAGTACATACGCGAGGTATGCTTCGCACCCTTTTTTTACATATTTCTGGGCCAACATTGCCGATATTACAGCTGGCAATCCCCTTAAGTCCGTAGACTCAATTCGAATTATCTCGTTATTTGCGCACCTCAAATCAATGGTCTTGCTTTTGCAATTCACAACCGCATCATGCGCGGTCAACCAATCCAAACCAAGAATAACATCAAACTCGTCGAACGGCAAAAGCATCAAATCGGCCGGAAAACAGGATTCTCGGATTATTAGAGGGCATCTCTTACACACTTTATCAACAAGTATGCATTGACCCAAAGGGTTTGATACTCGAATTACGAGCTCAGTAGACTCAACAGGTAGAGTCTTACTGGTTGCTAAGGTTTTGCATACATATGAATGAGTAGAACCAGGGTCAATCAATGCAATCACATTAGTATCAAAGAGAGTGAAGGTACCAGTGATGACGTCGGGGGAGGATGCCTCCTCTCGTGCGCGAATGGCATATGCTCTAGCAGGAGTACGGTTCTCGGCTCGATCGGCCGTATCAGAGGCCCCCCTCTGACTACCACCCCTGCCTCCTAAAATTCTCGGTGGTCTACCTCTAGATGTCACTCCACTAGGTCTTGCACCTTGAATCTTATTCTTCTCATCCAGCTCCGTGCAATCTCTAATGAAGTGGTCCTTCGAACCGCATCTGTAACAGGCCCTGCTAGTAGACTTGCCCCAACATTCACCTAGGTGTCGTCTTCCACATTGGGGACATTCAGGTTTCTCGTGACGATTATTGCCCACACTAGCTACCGAAGTAGCTCGGGAGCCCATCGATGGTCTTGCCCTGATGGAAATTCCCGCAGTCGCCCTCGACTTATTAATGTCCTCCCTGAACTTCTTTACAGCTGAGAACGGAGCTTTACCCGTCGATCTTTTACGATAATCTCTAGCTTCAAATTCAGCCTTCCTCTTCTCCTTTCCAAGTTCTTCCGCCTTGCAGGCTCGTTCGACTAGTGTTACGAATTCTTTTATTTCCAAAATACCCATTAGTAGCTTTAAATCTTCATTCAATCCTTCCTCGAATCTTTTGCACATAGCAACCTCATCAGCTTCACACTCCCGGGCATACCTACTGAGTCTTACGAATTCATGTTTGTATTCAGATACAGTCATACGACCTTGCTTGAGTTCCAAGAACTCCTTACGCTTCTGATCAATGAACCGTTGGCTAATAAATTTCTTTCGGAATTCCGTTTGAAAGAAGTCCCAAGTTACTCGCTCGTTCGGGACTATGGAAATCAAGGTCCTCCACCAATAGTAGGCTGAGTCCCGCAACAAGGATATAGCACACTTTAGACATTCATCGGGCGTGCATGACAGTTCATCAAACACCCGAATGGCGTTATCAAGCCAGAACTCGGCCCTTTCAGCATCATCAGTAACTATGGCCCTGAACTCCTCAGCCCCGCACTTCCTAATCAAGTCTACAGGTGGCTTACTCAGCCTCACAGGATCAGTAACTGATGGCATTACTGGCTCCGGGGGTGGATTATTCAAATTTGGGAATTGTTGGACAGCCGGGTTGGTTCGGGCATATTGCGCGACCCACTCATTCATCATGGTAAAGAAGGCTTGTTTAGCCCCCTCACCTTGATTATTCGCAGATGACTGAGGTTCAACAGGCGGCGTCCCTTGTGCAGGAGCAGCCGCTACGCTCTCAACGTCATCCGCTAGGGTTCTTTCTACACCGGGATCCATTTACTAATCAAAACAAAAACATTTCAACCGTCGGAAGTCATCACACATTTAAACATTAACATTCGGCATGTATAGCTAGACTCATACGCGCTATGGTAGTCCTAGAACCGACTAAACCATAGCTCTGATACCAATAAAATGTAACACCCCGAACCCGAGACCGACACCGGAGTCGGACACGAGATGTTAACAAACTTTGAAAAATTTTTCCAGACACTACCCAGTCTGAGTACTAGTCGCTTCAAAAATCATATCTTGAGTTCCACAACTCGAAAATAAGTTTTGTGATTTTTCCCTGAAACTAGACTCATGTCCCCACCTATGTATTTTTTTCTAGAATTTTTGGTCGGGCCAATTAGTACAGTTTATTAGTCAAAGTCTCCTATGTTACAGGGGTCGACTACACTGACCTTTTCCCATTACGACTTGGATATCTCTCTGCACAGAGCTTCAATACTGATGTCGTTTGTTTCTATGGAAACTAGACTCAGAGAGGAATCTGTAAATATATGGTACTACCCCTAATTATCTCTGGTTAATTTATATTGAATTTCAAAAGTCGGAGCAGGGAATCCAGAAACCGTTCTGGCCCTGTCCCACAAAAATCTGATTATCTCATAATATACTGCCCATATGATCTTTTCGTTACTTCCTAATGAAAACAGACTCATCGAGCTTCGATTACATAATTTATTCATCAATTAATTCCACTCCTACTATTTTTAGTGATTTTTCAATCTCATGACACTGCTGCTGCCAGAATCTGTTACGAAAGTAACTAGGTCCATTTCATGCCTACCCTTGATCCAACTCAATCGAACATTCGTGCCATCTTCGCATGGCTTAAAGTTTACATGCCAAAGTTCAAACACAACGTAATAGCTTATACATGCCAAAATGTTCTTCTAAGCCAACTAAGAAGAAAGTACCAAAACTTGCTATCCGGTGTGATGACTTCGATGACGGCCTGACCCCGCAAAAATAGATGAGTCCAAGCAACCTATAATGGGTGACAAGGAAACACCGAGTGAGTTTATAACTCAGTAAGTCATAAGCTATGCACTACCATCCATCAATAACATTATCACAAGAGAAAACAAAATGGAACGAGGCTAATTACTCCATCCATTCCGAACCATACCATAGTTCCTCCAACCTATCGATTCAATTTCATATCAATTCATGCATTCACGTTCCATATACTCATCAATAGGACATTGAAGCATTTTCATAAATCAATTTATTTTCATTACAATCAAACGACTAAACGGCCTTTCACCCATCCTACGATAAATTTTATGTACGTGACTTCAAGTATATTTGTCACATAGGTTCAAACTTACCGAGCTCAACACCAAGTATAAGCATAGCACCTATTAGCCATGTACTCAAGACACTTACCCGATCCGCTGTCCGCGATCGACTCAATAGTGTCGCACACGTAGTGTCCATAGTGATTCACGAATGTATATTGAGTCCGCACACTCAGTGCTATATAATCAACTCGCACACTTAGTGCTACGTAATCAAATCGCACACTTAGTGCTACATAGTCAAACTCGCACACTTAGTGCCGCATGGTCAATTCGCACACTTAGTGCATCATATTCATTTCGCACACTTAGTGCAACATAGTCAAATCGCACACTTAGTGCTGTACAATTTAATCCCGCGCACTCAGCGCCAATCTCATGGTCATAAATGGTTATACCCACACGTTTAGTGCCGAGATCAACAACTCAGTACATCTTACCTCTTTTCTTTTCATTCAACAATTTCATCATCACATACGTACATGCATATATATATATGTATATTTATTCATTCCATTCAGCATCAATACATAAACATTATGACCATTTGAAATAATACCAACTACATGCTTAATGACTTACCTTGTGTTGGGTAAGACGGTTCCAACTCGGCTACTCGATGACCTTTTCTTTGCCTTTGCTCGATTCACCTCCTTTAACTCCTTGAGCTAAATCAAACAAATTTGACTCATTAAAGTCTCATTTTGCTAGCTTATGGCCGAATATGACAAGGAGTTTGATGGGTCATATGGCCACCTTTTAGCTCAAATACACAATGGTCATATGCATTTTTAATCACATCAAATGATTCAATACAATTCACTCGAAAATCAAAAGAGAACCTCAAGGTACTTAGTCCATATACACATTAGACATTAGAGTCACATATGTAAGAATTCACGAATCGAATTCGACATATTGGCTAATTTTTCCTTTAGCCGAACCTTCTAAGTCAAGATAAAGCCATCAACATGCTTACCTTTGGCCGAACATACACATCAACTTAGGTGCTCATTTATGTGGCCGAACACACACATGTCTATGTTAAGGCCGATTGCAACACTCAATACATTCTACAAGTATGGACACTTGCATTGACTAAACACCATTTCTATTATTTTTACTCCAAAGCCGAATGCCTCTCAAGCCCTAAGCTCATGATCCTTTCATCATTAAGCAAGTGTTATAGCACAACTAACATCCATTTTCAATTTGAACACCAACATAAAAATATTAAACATGAAAATCCATAGCCGAAACCTATACATGACATTACTCATTCCACCCATCGAAACAATATTTGTTCAAGACATCAAGCATTTTTATTTGGGTATTACATATATGAGCATTTAGAATTTATATTTTTAGCAAGATCAATTTCTTTCCTCAACACATTCTTCATCAAAACTTTAAGGAAGTAATCAAATTTCCTTCTTTAATAGCCATAGCCGAATGCTCCATCCATCCATCAAAGTTAAAAATTTTGCATGGTCTAAGTAAGAACCATGATAATTAACCTAAAACAAGCTAAAATTTCACAACTTTAACACGATATACTAACCTTATTAAGCATTCAAATGGCCGAAAGTTCTTTGCCCCTATTCCTTCCTTCAATTCGGCCAAGAAGACAAGGATGAAGCCCTTTTTTTTCATTTGCTTTCTTTCTTACTTTCACGGCAATGGGGAGGGGAAGAAACAATTACACACATCCTTTCCTTTTTCCATTTCTTTATTCCCCATACTTCTTATTATATTTTATCCTACATACCTCACTAGGCCAACATGTTCCCAACATGTTTCCACCCATAGCATGGCCGGCCACTACATATTAGGGAGGGGGAATTTGACATGCAAGTCCCCTTTTTCTTCCACATGCACTAATAGGTCCTCATGCATTGACCGATCACATTTTAAAATTTTCTCATATAAGTCCTATTGACTAAATTCACATGCAATCGACTAAATCGAAGCTTGAAATTTTCACACATTCCTGATTACATATTCTAGACAATAAACATCACATTCAAACCTTTCAGTGACTCGGTTTAGCGGTCCCGAAACCACTTCCCGACTAGGGACAATTTTGGGCTGTTACAGTTTTCTCGTGACTTGGCAACTTGATCTTGGTCCGCCCACAACCCCCTATCTTTTGGTATCAGATTTTGGGCGTTTTGGGTGTTCTTGGTTGATTTCTAAACTGATCTCTATTTTTTAAACTACAAACAGCAGTTTTACCCAGAAAATTTTTTCGAAAAAAATTCATTTGAGTGGGTAAACGTTGTCCAATTGATCTGAAATTTTACGTACATAGTTTTGGTACTATTATTGAATATAAAAAATATTTCACGCAAAAAATTCAGCCAAAAAAGTCAAAAAAATTGAAAAAGACGAAATCTAATATAAATTTAAAAAAAGATTCAGAAGGTTGAGTTTGGTGCCCAAACTTTGCAGATCAAAAATTAAATATTTAAAGACATTACAGATTTAATTTTGTGATTTTTTGAGATCGGGAACACCTCGAACGAAGTTGTTAAGTTACTCCCCAATTTTTCAGGTTTTTCGATTTCAGCAATTTTTATTGATTCTTATCTGTAGGTTTTCATTTGTTTGCTTTTTATTATTCATTTACAATATCTAACACCTTCTTGTTTCTTGTGTTAGTAGGATTTAAACGTGTGCACAATTCTCCCTCGGTGCAACACGAATCAATTGGTGTCCCGTCAGTTTTTGGCATCCTAGTGCAAATTAGGACTCTTTGGTAGTTTCGGTTCATACACTTTCTAATTGGTTGATATAGACTCTACTAAAGAACTCACAAGACTGAATTCTACCTTATTGAGAATTTGATTTTTTCTTTTTAAGTGATTAACGGTGAGGTTTGCTAAAATTTTCTTTTTGAGTGTTGAGTGTTTATTTTGCAGGTTTTTGAAAAATGTCTAAAGTTGGTCAAGGTGATAATGACCATAATGATGTCTATGACACATTTAAAAAATTCCAACAACAGTTAGACGAATAGGCTGCCGTACTTCGAACTTTGAGTGCTACTATCAATGAGGTGCGATTGAATCAAGAGCCTCAATATCGAGATCCAATTAAAGATTATGTGGATAAGTAGCCTCGTGCTCATAGGCACGCTCTTAGACGTGTCCCTAGAACTGACTATGACGTTTATGATCGTGGACAACCCTCTTTGGCAAAACCAAAGAGCAAGCAACAATGAGAACATCTCTTTCATACTCGCTGCCATGTACAAGGTAAGTTTTGTAGAGTTATTATTGATGGTGAAAGTTGTTCGAACGTAGCCAGCACAACGATGGTAGAAAAGCTTTGCTTAACCACTACCAAGCATCCACGACCTTATCAACTACAAGGGCTTAGCAACGAAGGCCAATTTAAGGTCACTCAACAAGTGCGCATCGCCTTTTCTATCGGCAAGTATCAAGATGAAGTCGTGTGCGACGTAGTGCCTATTCAAGCCTGCCATTTGTTGTTAGGAGAACCGTGGCAAAGGGATCGAAAGGTCACCCACGATGGTCGTACCAATAGGTATTCTTTCAAGCATCAAGGAAGGAAAGTCACCTTAGTGCCGCTCACTCCGGAACAAGTCCATGAGGACCAAATCAAGCTGAAAAATTTTGTTGTTAAAACAAGTGAGGAAAAAGAAAATGGAGAAGAGAAAAATACAAGTGAAAAAGAAGAAAATGAAAATGAAAAAGGCGAAAAGGAAAGCGAGAGAGAAACAAAAGAAAATGTGAATGAAGTGAGTGAAAAAGAGAGAGAGCTTAAATAAGGAATGAGTGAAGAAGAAGAAGAGAGTGCTCAAACACAAGGGAGGAATATTTTTGCTAACCCACATTCGAAATCGCCTTGTGATTTCTCTTTGTTTCAGGTTTCCAAGATTCCACCCATGGACAGGTTCCAGCTTCATTACCCTTCTACCGAGAGACGTTTTCAATTGATTAAAGAAGGTAAAACTGATCCTCGTTTTCCCACCTCTAATGGTAAGCAAGGTGAAGTTTCTCTATTCTCTAAACAACTACATTCAACTGGTATTGATGACTTTGCTCATGACTTGAATTTTGAAAAGGTACTGTATGTTATTGTCGATAGTTTCCATTCTTGGATTAATGACATTTTAATTTACTCAACAACATTAAATGATCATGTTTTCCATGTTAGAACGGTTTTAGACATTCTAAGAGCTGAAAAATTGTTTGCCAACCTTGATAAATGCACATTTTGTTGTGATAAGCTAATATTTTTAGGTCTCATAATTAGTGCTCAAGGTATTCATGTCGATGAGGACAAAGTTAAGGTAATCAAGGAGTGGCGAACTCCTAAATCGATAACTGAGGTGAGATCTTTCCATGGTTTAGCTAGTTTTTATACATGATTTGTGAAAAATTTCTCCACTATTGCCGAGTTGGTGAAATCCTTACACGAGAAGGCTAGGCAGCGAATAGCCAAAACAAATGACATCAACACCAACAAAGAAAACAAGAGGCGTAAATAGGTTGTCTTTGAACCCAAATATTGGGTTTGCGTCCATATGAGGAAAAAACGATTTCCTACAAAAAGAAAGACTAAGTTGGACCCAATGGGCGATGGGCCTTTCCAAGTACTCAAACGGATCAATGATAATACATATAAAATTGATCTATCTAGTGAGTACAATGTAAGTTCTACTTTCAATGTGGCTGACTTATCTCCATTTGGTTTTTCAGATTTGAGGACGAATCTTTTTGAGGAATGGGGGAATGATACGAGTCAGAAAGGCCTAACCCAAGCTCAGGAACGTGATGGGCTCAAATTACCACAAGGCCCAATAACGAGGTCAAAGGCCAGACAAATGAGTTCCAAACTAAATGGGACCATTCAAGAGTTTGTTAGCAAGGCCTTAGATGCATATAAGAAGGAAAAAGAAAATCAAGATTCATTTTCTTGTTTTCAAGAAAATCAAGAAACTGAATCTTGGTCCAATTTTGCTGTTTTCAGCGATTTCAAGAATTAAGAAAATCAAGATTTCAAATCTTGGAAATCTTGGTCCAAGAAATCGAATCTTGTAACTAAGGCACATTGGATCTCAGTTACGAGCATTAGCAAGCCAATTTCGGGAGAGAACGTATTACAAGCCCAAGTTCTTGAAGACACGGCCCAATAAGATGTTCCAAGCCCAATCCTGAAATTTAAATCAGACTTAGTTGAAAATCAGGCCAAATTGTCAAAGTCGCCCAATTTGTAAAATTTTAATTCTCTAAATACTTGGTTTTAATTTTTAAACTTTATAAATAAATTTCTATGTAAAAATTCAGCCCAAAGAGGCCCATTAAAGGCCTTGGACGAAATTCTCTTGAAAGTAAAAAAAATTAGGTTTTTTTTAGTTTTCCTATTAGGACTAGGAAAATAGTTAGAAGGACTATATGTATGGCTTGGCCAGCCACTATTAGAAATTACACATTACAAATATATTAAAAATTTTAGATTTGTTTAAGTGCAGAATTCTCCTTGAGTTTTTCTCCAAGAATTCTCTCTTGAGTTTTCTTTAGAAGTTGTTTTAACAATATTTTGATTGTGGGAGCCATCTTCAGCATTCTTCTTGCCATTGATATTCTTTGGAGGGGAGATTAGAGCCTTTCGAAGGGAGTTGTGATATCTTTCGGGATTTCAAGGCTTCTTAGGACTTATCTTTGAATTTCTTGCTGTCAATTTTTTCTTTTAAATTCTGCTTGTGTCGATTTTATTTAATCACTTTTTTTGCTATTCTTGTTGGGTTTCAAGCATTCGAAAGCATTCCAAATCTAATTCACCCTCTTCTTTAGTAAAGATCGAATCGCCCTTTTTGTTCTTGGCAGCAAAATTCGTTCAAAATTTCTAAATTCCTTATTCTTGTCGATTTCTTCTTTTCAGATTTGGGTTGTTTTGATTGCTGGAATTTTGGGGAAATTTAACTTGTTGTTTGTGTCTTTCTTTTCAGATTCGGAAGATTGGAGTATTCTTTGGGTTCAATTACATGTTCTTGATTCCCTAAGAACCTTCCTTTATTAACACTTATTCCTATTCTTAATTTGATTCTTTGCTGATTTGGGGATTTTTATTCCAGATCTGGAAATTCAAAGTTCTAATCTTTTAATTTATGTTTCGTTTTAGATCTATTCATTTAGAGCCTCGTAGGAGTTTTCTCGTGACTTGGCAACTCGATCTTGGTCCACGCGCAACCCCCTATCACGATCAGATCTGAAACGAAACAGAAAGATCAAGGTTTAAACTTTACAGATCTGAAATTAAAACCTTAAGAATAGCAAAAGTAAATCAAGAACCGAAACACTTATTTTTAGGGAGATTCGGAAGTCAAGATCACGTGAATAAACTCCCAAGGAATCTCTAAGCCAACTGAATCTGTCAATTGCAACAAAACAAAGAATTAATTTGACAGATCACAAAAGAACAAATTGAATTAAAGTGATTTGTGCAGCAAGAAAGAGGGGAATCTGGAATAAGATGGATCTTCGGCAATCAAGAAGGTTTATGAATTATCCAAACCGAATCTGAAAAGAATTAAGATCCAAAACAGCAAACCAAACTTTTAATTCCAGCAAACTGATTTCAACAGAATAAGAAGGAATATTCGGCAAGAACAATTTAAAAGATGGAGTTTGATCGTTCTTTGCTACCAAGAAAAGGGGTCGATTGGTTTTCTTTAATGAAGATGGCTGGAAAAACACAATAAGAAGATTAAAGAAATTAGTATGAGAAATCGGCAGAAAAAAAATCAAAAGGAAATTGAACAGCAAGAAAATAAAGATAAAGTTCTAAGAAGCCTTGAAATCAATAAAGATTTCACAACTCCCTTCAAACGGCTTTAATCTCCCCTCCAATGAAGAACAATGGCAAGAATAAGGCTGAAGATGGCTCCCACAATCAAAAAGATTGTTAAAACTACTTCTAAAGAAAACTTAAGAGAAAATTCTTGGAGAAAAACTCAAGAGAATTTGCAAACAGAAAAATTTGAAAATTTAATGTATTGTAATGTGTGTTACAAGGGTGGCCGGCAATGCCTATAAATAGGCCTTATAACTATTTCTTAATCTCATTAGGAAAACTTAAAAAAAACCTAATTAACAAATTTAGGAGGGAAATTCGGCCAAGGCATTCTAATGGGCTGCTTGGACCGAATTTTTACATATAATACTCCTAAAGTCTAAAAATTAAATTAAACAATTAAAATTTTTACAAATTGGGCCACTTTAACAATTTGGCCTAATTTTCAACCAAGTATGGTTTGACTTCTTGGTTGGGCTTGGAATCCTCTTATTGGGCCTTGCTTTTAAGAACTTGGGCTTGTAGTCCATCTCCTACCGAAATTGGCTCGTTGATGCTCGTAACGGAGATCCAATGCGCTTTGGCTGCAAGATTCGGTTTCTTGGACCAAGATTTCCAAGATTTGAAATCTTGATTTTCTTGATTCTTGAAATTACTCCAAACAGCAAAATTGGGCCAAGACTCGGTTTCTTGATTTTCTTGAACACAAGAAAGTGAATCTTGATTTTCTCTTTCTTTCGTGTACGCATCTAAGGCCTCTGTGATTCGTATCATGAGTGGTGCAACCAAGTTCAACAAACCGATTGCTCAAACGAGTAAAGGAAAGATGGATGCCCAACCAAATAGATCCTGAGACATAAAGTGTTTCAAATGTCTTAGGAGGGGCCACATCGCAAGCCAATGTCCAAACCAGAATGTGATGTTTGTTCGAGACGATGGAGAGATTGAATCTGAAAGTGAACAAGAGAATGAGGCTGTTGAACAACCCGAAGATGAGGAAGAAGTCAAACAAGCCGAGAATGGAGAAATCTTAGTTGTGAAAAGAAGTCTTACCCTGCAAGGCGTTGAAAATGAACAACAATACGAAAACATCTTCCATACGCGATGTCAAGTGCAAGGTAAGATTTGTTGTGTTGTAATTGATGGGGTAAGCTGTACGAACTTGGCTAGTTCGATAATGGTGGAGAAACTCGGATTGGCCACAACCAAACATCCCCATCTGTATAAACTTGATAGAGGGTTACACGTGGACCAAGATAGAGTTGTCAGGTCACGGAAAACTCCTACGAAAACTCTAAACGTTTGGATCTAAAACGAAACAACAAAGCTTAATTAGAATCAATTAGATCTGGAAACTAAAAAAATCCCCAAATCAATAAAGAACAGCCAAGAATCAAAACACTTATGAATAGATGTTCTTGAAAGCCAATAACACGAAATTAAGCCCCAAGATTAACTTCCAATCAACCGAATCTATCAAAGAACACAAAACAGGGAATAAATTAAAACAGATTACGAAATCAATTGAAACTAATTCTAGGGATTAGACGACAAGAAAAGAGGGGTTTTTGTGAAATCAAAAATGTTTCTTTATGTCCAAGGAAGTGTCGAATCAGATCTTGGAGTTTTGAAAAGGCTAAAATGCAACAAGAACAACAAACAAATTAGCTAATAAAAATTGACACAAGCAGAAATTTAAAAGAGATTGAACAGCAAGAAAATAAAGATAAAGTCCTAAGAAGCCTTGAAATAGAGAAAGATTTCACAACTCCCTTCAAACGGCTCTAATCTCCCTCCAATGAAGAACAATGGCAAGAAGAAGGCTGAAGATGGCTCCCACAATCAAAAAGATTGTTAAAACTACTTCTAAAGAAATTCAAGAGAGAATTCTTGGAGAAAACTCTAAGAGAATTTTTACTCAACAAAAATCTGAAATTTTAATGTAATGTAATGTGTTTTCATAAGGTGGCCGGCCAAGCCTATTTATAGGCCTTCTAACTATTTTCCTAATCTTATTAGGAAACTAAAAAAACTAATTAATAATTTAAAAGGAGAAATTCAGCCAAGGCTTTTTAATGAGCTGCTTGGGCTGAATTTTTACTTAGGAATTAAATCATAAAGCATAAAAATTTAAAATAAGTATTTAAAGAATTAAAATTTTACAAATTGGGCTACTTTGACATTTTGGCCTAATTTTCAACTAAGTGTCGTATCTTCAAAAACTTGGGCTTGTAATCTGTTCTCTCCTAAAATTGTTTCGTTGATGCTCGTAACTGAGATCCAATGGGCCTTAACTGCAAGATTCGGTTTCTTGGACCAAGATTTCCAAGGTTTGAAATCTTGATTTTCTTGATTCTTGAAATCGCTGAAAACAGCAAAATTGGACCAAGATTCGGTTTCTTGATTTTCTTGAAAACAAGAAAGTGAATCTTGATTTTCTTTTTCCTTTGTATACGCGTCTAACGCTTTGCTAATGAAGTCTTGAACGGTTCCATTTAGTTTCATACGCATTTGCCTGGCCTTTGACCTCGTTATTGGGCCTTATGGTAATTTGAGCCCATTACGTTCTTAATGTGAGCACATTTACACCAACAAAGGAAACCAATCCAGAGATCTTACCATTAGGACCTATTACCCGTTCTAAGGCAAAGAAATTCAGGGAAGTCTTGTTCCTTACTTGTGCAACGATTCCAGATTCATTCAATCATGTTCATGCCTTTGAACATAGGCTTTATAACATGTTGCATGCTGATATGTGACATATCTCTGTTATATTACTAGTTCATGCGTTTAAGTATGTATATGTTATGCTAAGTACGTTTCTGCAATTGGGTTGATAGTATTTGTTTTGTTTCGAAGTTGTTTCTAAATTGTAAGTGTGTTAAAGAATAAGAATTGCAAGTGTTCCAGCTTGTAATTGTGATTTCCATTAAATTTACAAGACTCTGATGGAAGTTTGATATGTTTTGATATAGGTACAATAATGGACAGCAGCTTAAGGCCTCATTTCTAGTTCGGTTGAAGATCAAATATGTGCGTGCAGCTCCTCTCAGCTCGAAATAGTTCTGAAAGTTCGTTTCCAACTCATTTCAGCTCAATACATTTCCAGCTAGCTCAATTTCAGCTCTACCAGCTCAACTCTAGCTAACAAGTCCAGATGTAGCTGAAAGGTGTCCTACGTGTCGGGGAGTATCCCATACACATGTGGCAGCCTAGGTGGCATCCCAGTATGTACAGCACACACGTAACAGCCTTGACATGTGTTTGCATGTGTGGCCGAAATCAGCCCTCTTCTCTACATATGACGCCAAATTCAAAGGGATAAGAACAAGAGTTCAAATGTTTGAAATTCAAACGTTTTGGATAAGAACAAGAGTTCAAATGTTTGAATTTCAAATGTTTCACACATATTCAATGTGTGGCTGGTATTTGATGGCACCAATAGAGGATATAACTCCTTCATATTCAAATTTGAATTCTTTATTTACAGCCACTAATTCAAATTCGACAACCCCTTCCTTGTACTTATAAATAGATGTTCAAACAATGTAATCTGGTAAGATGATTTTTTTTATTAAACAAATACTTGTGAGAATTTTCTCTCAATTTCGGTTCTTCATTGAACTTTCTTTTGACATTTCAGACTTAGTTTGTCGTGTCAAAACTTACTTGATACTTAGGGTTCCTAGATTGCTATCTAGAGGGTCCAAGTCCTTCGACGTGAAACATATTCGATTCGGGTTTGCATAGTCTATTGTGCAGGTTCTTTCGAGTTTTTCGTCTCTAATTTTATTTTTTTTATATGTTGAATTTTGTTCCCTTTCTTTTTTTTTTGTTTGTGTGTTGTTTATGCTGCAGAAAGGATGTTGCTATAATCCTAGATCCGCAATCCTTCAAGGTTCGTTGTTTCGATAAGCAACGCCTTATCAAGTGGTAATCAGAGCTTAGGTTGGATTTTGGCACGTTCTGCACCA
The DNA here is from genome assembly GCF_007990345.1 of Gossypium hirsutum. NCBI lineage: Eukaryota > Viridiplantae > Streptophyta > Magnoliopsida > Malvales > Malvaceae > Gossypium > Gossypium hirsutum. Next base: position 40,911,856 of record NC_053441.1, on the reverse strand, counting down.
AAAGAAAACAAACAAAAAAATAAAAATAAAAATTATATATTGATCAAAGTTAAAAAAAAGCAAAAAACAAAAAAAATTCGAATATCAAAGTTTAAAAGAAAAAGAAAAAAAGAAAAAAAATATAATAAAATCAATTTTTGACATTTTGTGCAAATTACAAAAGAACAGTGTTGAAGTGTGTGTGACATGTTGGAAGCTGCTCAAATTACACCTTGAATTGCGTGAAAATCATCCGAAACAACTTTTCTTGTTTGATTCGGTGATAGAATTATTGTAAGCATTTCTTTTGTAGTAAGTTGTTGAGTTTTTTTTTTCTTTCTTCTTGTCATCCTCGTTTCTTCATTTTTTTCCTCTTTCTTTGCCAGTCCTATATCTTTCTTTAACTATTTGTTTCTTTAGCCTTTATTTTTTTCTTTCTTTTCCCTTTCTCTTGTAAGTTTGACACAGTTAATAAGTCCGAAGGATTGGGTTAGTTCCCTAAAGAACTAATTGCGAGTGATCGAGTGGAAAAAGGCATTGAGCGTTGTGAGAATAGAAGGGGAGAGAAAAAAGCCATTCAAGCATTCTCTCAAGTGAAACACGAGCGCTGAGTGTATTTTGAGTGCACCGTTCTTTGGAGTGAAAATCGAGAGGTTTTGTGAGTGTGCTGTGAGGACTTTTATTATTATTTTTGTTTTACTTAACTTTTTATCAGTATTCTTTGTGTTGTTTAAGTATGATGGGATCAGAAGATCGTATTCGTGATGAAAATTAGCCACCAGATTTGCAAATACAGGCTCTTACTCGCACCTTGCAACGTCTGTTAGAAAATGCATTAGAGCCTATACATTCCCATTTGGACAAGATCGATGGGGGTGGTTCCCAATCTGTCCATAATGAACAGAATGATGAAAATGATGTCGAACATTCACCAAGGGTGAATCAACGATCAGGACGCACAGTTGATGATAATATTTCTAACATAAAAGTTCCTATACCTTCTTTTCAGGGACGAACAGATCCTGATGCATATCTTGCTTGGGAAAGCAGGGTAGAACATGTTTTCGAGTGTTATAATTACTCAGAACAGAAGAAGGTTCGTTTGGCTGTGATGGAATTTACAGACTACGCTTTGATCTGGTGGGATCAATTATTGATAAGTTGAAGACATACCGGTGAAGGTCCAGTGAGAACTTGGGCAGAAATGAAGCAAATCATGCGCAAGTGTAACACCCCGAACCCGAGACCGACACCGGAGTCGAGCACGAGGTGTTAACAGACTTTAAACCCCTTATAAAAAATATTTCCCAGACACTGCCAATCTGCGTACTAGTCGCTTTAAAGATCATATCTTGAGTTTCACAACTCGAAAATCAGTTTCGTGATTTTTCCCTAAAACTAGACTCATATGCCCATCTACATATTTTTTTCTAGAATTTTTGGTCGGGCCAATTAGTACAGTTTATTAGTCAAAGTCTCCCATGTTACAGGGATCGACTACCCTGACATTTGCGCATTACGACTTGGATATCTCCTTGTACAGGGCTCCAATACTGATGCCGTTTGTTTCTATAGAAACTAGACTCAGAGAGGAATCTATACATATATGGTATGACTTCTAATTATCTCTGGTTAATTTATAATGAATTTCCAAAGTCGGAACAGGGAATCCAGAAACTGTTCTGCCCCTGTCTCACGAGAACCTGAATATCTCTTAACATACTGTCCGTATGATTGTTTCGTTACTTTCCTATGAAAGTAGATTCATCAAGGTTTGTTTACATAATTTATTCACTATTTAATTCCATTCCTACTATTTTTAGTGATTTTCCAAATCTACATCACTGCTGCTGTCAGCATCTGCCTTTAAGGTAGACTTTACCTATTTCATGGTTTCCATGATTCAACTAGCCCTTTTTGCATAAATAGCACAATTTATGAAAGTGATTAACCATCCCCGTGGCCAATCCTTGTCAAGCATATCCACACCAAATGATTATAACATTATACTCAAACACATATAAGCCATTTTCGCATGACTATCCAAAATTTATACAAGTCCAAAGGGTCCACGACCCACAACAAACGGGTAGTCCTATACATGCCATTTCGAAGTTCAACCAAAATTGTACCAAAAGGGGGGGCTTTGATAGTGTGGGCGACTTTGACTTCAAGATCCCGAGTCCGATAGCTGGAGAACCAAATCTATAAAACAGAGGAGCAATGAAACGGAGTAAGCAATTTATGCTTAGTAAGTTTTGAGCAAGGAATTCCAGCACAACAAAAGTATAGCATTCATATAGCTAAACGGATAATTTCATATGCACAAATTTACGATATCGTACTTGCTTCACATTATCAACCCTTATGTACATACACAAAAGATCAACTCAGCCAAAGGCCGGTAGCTCGTTTATCAACTGAGCGAATACTTATTTGTAAGGGCTCAACTAAATTCAGGCACATACGAAACATACCTCAATGTTGGGATGTTTCGAGAGTATTAACTGGAATTTTACAGCAAGTTCATTCATTCCCAAATCACGTACCTTTGGAATTTAACCGGATATAGCTCCTCGTTCAAATGCCTTCGGGACATAGCCCGGTTATAGTAATTCGCAAAAATGCCTTCGGGACTTAACCCGGATTTAGTAACTCGTACAAATGCCTTCGGGCTTAGCCCGGAATTAGTATCTCGCACAAATGCCTTCGGGCTTAGCCCGGAATTAGTATCTCGCACAAATGCCTTCGGGCTTAGCCCGGAATTAGTATCTCGCACAAATGCCTTCGGATCTTAGTCCGGATATTGTCACTTAGCACAAGCCTTCGGGACTTAGCCCGGACATCATTCAAATAACCATGCACATTTAACAATAAATCATGGCCCATTCGTATTTCATTTTCGTTAGCAAAACTCAAACACAAGACATTTATCATTCTTGCAAATTCGGCTCAATAGCCACACAAAGAGCATGATTTTAATTTGCTTAAAACATGATCTAATCACATCATAATTTAAGCTCTCTTACTCAAGAACTTACCTCGGGTGTTGTCGAACGATTCCGATAGCTATTCGACCACTTTTTCCTTCCCTTTATCGGATTTAGTTCCCCTTTGCTCTTGAGCTTAATTAAGCAAATAAATTGATTTAATCATTTGAGCATCGAAAAGAGGAACACAAGGCACTTAGCCCATATTTATACATTAGACATTAAAGTCACATATGTACGGAATCATGAATCAAACTCAACATTTTAGCTAATTTTTCCCCCTTGGCCGAATATGCATGTCTATTTTGGGGCCGATTTCAACACTTAATACATTCTACAAGTATGGTCACTTGTATTGACTAAACACCCTTTTGTTTCAAGTTCAAAACTTGGCTAATACACACATATACACACTAGTAAAGCATCCTCTCCCTTTCCATCAATTTAACACATACATTGCTCATTAACATGCAAAAGTTATATTCGGCCTTAGCACACAACTTGCTAGCCGGTTCTTCTCCATTTAGCAACCAATGCACATATGTGCTCACTCAAAAATGCTAAAAAGGAGGTTCAAGAATCATCAAGCCACCATCACATGCATCATTAACAAGCTTCATATTTAGCATGCAATGGCATTAACACAAACTCCACCTAGGCCGAATCTTAACTCATCCTCATGCCTCATCACCACAACATCAAACATCAACCAAGAATGATGCATCCATGGCCGAGTGTCATTTCCATCACATAGCAAGATTTAGACCATGGGCTAGGTAGAACTCAAGCTAACAACTAAAACATGCATGCATCTCATGGAACATCATCAAACATACCTTAGCCTAGCTACATGCATGGCCGAACCTCTTCAACCTTTCTTCTTCCTTCCTCCTTAAAATTTTTGGCCAAGGATGAACCAAAGGATGAGCATTTTTTTTCTTTGTTTTTTTCTTTCTAGTTTCGGCTAAATGAAGATGAGAAAGGATGAACAAAAATTTTCTCCTTTCTTTTCTTTAGCTCACGGCAATGGGGGGGGAAAACAACTACACACATTTTTTTTTGTATTCATCATACTCCTTTTCATTATTTTATGCCCATGCCCCTTATTTTATTTTTTTCCTACATACCTCACTAGGCCAACATGTTCCCAACATGTTTCCACCCATAGCATGGCCAACCACTAGCTCAAATTTTGGGTAATTTGACATGCAAACCCATCATTTTCACAACATGCATTAATAGACCATTTTAAATTAGCCTATCATATTTTCACCATGTCTCATATCAATCCCTATTTAATAATTTCTCATGCAATTGGCAAAATTGGAGAATGAAACTTCCACATACTCATGTACACACATAATAAGCATAGAATATGGAAATCAATTATTTTTATGACTCGGTTTTGTGGTCCCGAAACCACTTCTCGACTAGGGTCAATTTTGGGCTGTCACAACTCTCCCCCACTTAAGAAATTTTCGTCCCCGAAAATTTTACCGGTAAATAGGTTTGGGTATCATTCTTTCATCGAGCTCTCGGTTTCCCAAGTAGCTTCCTTGATCCCGTGTTTGAGCCATAACACCTTCACTAACGGAACCCTTTTGTTTCGCAACTCCTTCACTTCACGAGCTAGGATATGCATCGGCTCTTCTTCATAACTGATATCGGCTTGAATTTCAACCTCTGATGGGCTAATTATGTGCGATGGATCAGATCGATAGCGTCGAAGCATCGAAACATGAAAGACATCGTGAATCTTTTCAAGCTCAGGGGGCAAAATCAATCTATACGCAACCGGACCAACTCGTTCGGAGATTTCGTACGGCCCAATGAATCTCGGGCTCAACTTGCCCTTACGGCCAAACCTGAGTACCTTTTTCCAAGGCGAAACTTTAAGGAACACTTTATCTCCCACCTGATATTCAATGTCCTTTCGTTTCAAATCCGCATACGATTTTTGACGATCTGTGGCTGCTTTCAGACTTTCACAGATTACCTTTACTTTCTGTTCAGCATCCTTAATCAAATCAACTCCGAAAATTTTACTTTCACCGAGCTCGGTCCAAAACAACGGTGTACGGCATTTACGACCGTACAAAGCCTCGTAAGGTGCCATCTTAATACTTGATTGAAAACTATTATTGTAAGCGAATTCAATCAAAGGTAAATACCGTTCCCATGAACCACTGAACTCGAGGATGCAACATCTCAACATATCCTCAAGTATCTGAATTATCCGCTCAGATTGACCATCGGTTTGGGGATGAAAAGCAGTGCTAAAATGCAGCTTGGTACCCAAAGCTTCCTGCAATTTCCTCCAAAATCGCGAGGTGAATCTCGGATCTCTATCCGACACGATAGAAATAGGTACCCCGTGTAATCTCACAATCTGAGAAACGTACAATTCAACTAGTCTATCCAATGAAAAATCCATACACACGGGGATAAAGTGAGCCGACTTAGTCAGTCTATCAACAACAACCCAAATCGCATCCTTCTTACTTGTTGACAATGGCAGTCCGGACACAAAGTCCATTGTGACTCGATCCCATTTCCACTCGGGTATCATGATCGGCTGAAGTAATCCTGAAGGCACTTGATGTTCCGCTTTCACTTGTTGACATATTAAACATCTCGAAACAAAGTCGGAGATGTCTCGTTTCATACCATGCCACCAAAACCAACGTTTCAAATCGTTGTACATTTTCGTACTCCCCGGGTGACTTGACATTCGGCTACAATGGGCTTCGTTCAGAATCACCGAAATGAGTTCTGAACTCCTTGGAATACACAAACGACTTCTGAACCTCAAACAATCATCATCATCAATTTGAAACTCTGATTCCTTGTTCGGAGCACACTCAGCCCGTTTTGCAACCAATTCATCATCAACTTTCTGGGCTTCACGAATTTGATGAATCAATAATGGTTTGGCTTTTAATTCAGCTATTAACACATTGTCGGGTAGAACAGACAAGTGCACATTCATCGCTCGTAAAGCAAACAATGATTTTCGGCTTAAGGCGTCCGCAACCATATTAGCCTTTCCCGGGTGGTAATCAATGACAAGCTCGTAATCTTTCAACAACTCAAGCCAATGTCTTTGTCGCAGATTTAAGTCTCTTTGAGTCATCAAATTTTTGAGACTTTTGTGATCCGAAAATACATGGCACTTCTCACCAAATAAGTAATGTCGCCATATTTTTAAAGCAAATACGATGGCAGCTAGTTCAAGATCATGGGTCGGATAATTTTTCTCATGTGGCTTTAATTGTCTCGACGCATAGGCCACCACTCGACCTTCTTGCATCAATACGCAACCCAACCCAAGTAGGGATGCGTCACTATAAATGACAAACTCTTTGCCTGATTCGGGTTGCACTAAAATTGGAGCTTCAGTCAAATAAGTTTTTAGTTGATCAAAACTTTTCTGACATTTCTCCGTCCATTCGAACTTAACATCCTTTTGAAGTAGCTTCGTCATTGGTGTGGCTATCATCGAGAAACCTTTGACAAATCGTCGGTAATAACCGGCGAGTCCCAGGAAGCTCCGAACTTCGGTAATATTTCTTGGAGGCTTCCAGTTAAGTATGGCTGAAATTTTGCTCGGGTCAGCTCGAATACCCGATGCGGATACCACATGACCGAAGAAGCTAACCTCTCTTAACCAGAACTCATACTTACTGAACTTAGCATATAACTGCTTATCCCGCAAAATTTGCAACACTAGCCTCAGATGCTCAGCATGTTCGGTCTCATCTCTTGAATAGACCAAGATGTCATCAATGAACACAACTACGAACCGATCCAAATATGGTCTGAAGATCCGATTCATCAAATCCATAAATACCGCAGGGGCATTTGTGAGCCCAAACGGCATCACTAAGAACTCGTAGTGACCATATCCCGTTCTGAAAGCAGTTTTGGGTATGTCCGAATCTTGAATTCGCAACTGATAATAGCCCGATCTCAAATCTATTTTTGAGAACATTGAGGCTCCATTCAGTTGGTCGAACAAATCATCGTACGCGGTAACGGATATTTGTTCTTTATCGTCACTTTATTCAGTTGACGATAGTCAATGCACAACCTCATGGTTCCGTCCTTCTTTTTCACGAACAATACTGGTGCACCCCAAGGTGAGAAACTTGGTCGAGCAAAACCTCTATCCGTCAATTCTTGCAACTGAGCTTTCAACTCTTTTAACTCAGTTGGTGCCATACGATACGGAGCTATCGAAATCGGTGTAGTCCCAGGTACAAGCTCAATACCAAACTCTACCTCCCGAACAGGTGGTAAACCCGGTAATCCTTCAGGAAAAACATCCGGGTATTCACAAACCACCGGCACAGATTCGGGTTTCTTGTCTAATTCTTTGTCATCCAGTACATACGCAAGGTATGCTTCACACCCTTTTCTTACATATTTCTGGGCCAACATTGCTGATATTACAGCTGGCATCCCCTCCAAGTCCGTAGACTCAACTCGGATTACTTCGTTATTTGCGCACCTCAAATCAATAGTCTTGCTTTTGCAATTCACAACCGCATCATGCGCGGTCAACCAATCCAAACCAAGAATAACATCAAATTCATCAAACGGCAAAAGCATCAAGTCCGCCGGAAAACAGGAACCTCGAATTTCTAGGGGACATTTCTTACACACTTTGTCGACAAGCACGTAACGACCCAAGGGATTTGACACCCGAATTACGAACTCAGTAGACTCAATAGGTAAAGTCTTACTGGATGCTAAGGTTTCACATATGTAAAAATGAGTAGAACCAGGGTCAATCAAAGCAATTACATTAGTATCAAAGAGAGTAAAAGTACCGGTAATAACATCAGGCGAAGAAGCATCCTCGCGGGCACGTATAGCATAAGCTCTAGCAGGCGCACGAGCCTCGGATCTGGTCGTAGCATCTCTAGATCCTCTCTGACCACCACTAGCATCGCCCGTATTTCCAGATGGTCTACCTCGAGTAGTGGTAGCACCCGGTTTCCCACTCTGATTTTCATTCTGTTCAAACAACCTCGGGCAATCTTTAATGAAGTGGTCAACTGATCCGCACTTGTAACAGGAGCGGTCAGGGAATCTACAACTCCCCGAATGCCATTTACCGCAATATCGACATTTCATTCTATCTCGACGTTCATTCCCAACACTGGCGACCGAAGTGCCTCGTGTACCCACAGGGGGTCGATCACGATCTCGTCTAAAAAGGCCCGAAGTGCCTCTAAACTGGCCCGCATCATCTCGAAATTTCTTCGATGCCTGTTGAAGAGACTTTCCCGAAGATCTTTTACGAAACTCTCCAGTTCCCACATCAACTTTTTTGTTTTTCTTTTCTAAGCTCTTCGGCTTTACAAGCTCGCTCGACCAGTACTACGAACTCTCGTATTTCAAGAACGCCAACGAACATTTTTATATCTTCATTCAGCCCATCCTCGAAGCGTTTACACATGATAGCCTTGGACGAAACACATTCCCGAGCGTATCTACTAAGTCTAACAAATTTTCGCTCGTAATCAGTAACTGACATGGAACCTTGCTTAAGCTCAAGAAATTCCTTCCGTTTTTGATCAACAAATCTCTGACTGATATACTTTTTCCGAAACTCAGTTTGGAAAAACTCCCAAGTTACTTGCTCTCGGGGCACAACAGAAGTCAGAGTACTCCACCAATAATAGGCAGAATCACGTAGCAAGGAGATAGTACACTTTAGGCATTCATCGGGTGTACAAGATAGCTCATCGAGTACCCGGATAGTGTTGTCCAACCAAAATTCAGCTTGCTCGGCATCGTCGCTATCCGTAGCTTTAAATTCAGTAGCCCCATGTTTTCGGATTCTGTCAACTGGGGGCTTATTTGACCTTATTTGGTCAGTTACCGGAGGTATTGTAGGTGCGGGGGTGGTATTAGTTGGGAATGGAGGTTGTGGGACAGCCGTATTAGTTCGAATGTATTGGTTGAACCAATCATTCATCACGCTATAGAAAGCTTGTCTAGCTTCATCATTCGGGTTACTAGCATTAGGTTGAGAGTCCGCCGGCGCTGTCCCTTGTACGGGAGCAGGCGCTACACTCTCAAGATCATCAGCTACCTCTCGGTTGGGATCGGGATCCATTACTATAAATAAACACATTTGCAATTGTCAGAAATCACCACACTATCAAGTAATCACATAAAATGGCATGTATAGCTAGACCCAACGCATTACGGTAGTCCTAGAATCGACTAAACCGTGGCTCTGATACCAATCAAATGTAACACCCCGAACCCGAGACCGACACCGGAGTCGAACACGAGGTGTTAACAGACTTTAAACCCCTTATAAAAAATATTTCCCAGACACTGCCAATCTGCGTACTAGTCGCTTTAAAAATCATATCTTGAGTTTCACAACTCGAAAATCAGTTTCATGATTTTTCAATGAAACTAGACTCATATTCCCATCTACATATTTTTTTCTAGAATTTTTGGTCGGGCCAATTAGTACAGTTTATTAGTCAAAGTCTCCCATGTTACAGGGATCGACTACCCTGACCTTTTCGCATTACGACTTGGATATCTCCTTATACAGGGCTCCAATACTGATGCCGTTTGTTTCTATAGAAACTAGACTCAGAGAGAAATCTATACATATATGGTATGACTCCTAATTATCTCTGGTTAATTTATAATGAATTTCCAAAGTCGGAACAGGGAATCCAGAAACCATTCTGGCCCTGTCTCACGAGAACCTGAATATCTCTTAACATACTGTCCGTATGATTGTTTCGTTACTTTCCTATGAAAGTATATTCATCAAGGTTTGTTTACATAATTTATTCACTATTTAATTCCATTCCTAATATTTTTAGTGATTTTCCAAATCTACATCACTGCTGCTGTCAGCATCTGCCTTTAAGGTAGACTTTACCTATTTCATGGTTTCCATGATTCAACTAGCCCTTTTTGCATAAATAGCACAATTTATGAAAGTGATTAACCATCCCCATGGCCAATCCTTGTCAAGCATATCCACACCAAATGATTATAACATTATACTCAAACACATATAAGCCATTTTCGCATGGCTATCCAAAATTTATACAAGTCCAAAGGGTCCACGACCCACAACAAACGGGTAGTCCTATACATGCCATTTCGAAGTTCAACCAAAATTGTACCAAAAGGGGGGGCTTTGATAGTGTGGGCGACTTTGACTTCAAGATCCCGAGTCCGATAGCTGGAGAACCAAATCTATAAAATAGAGAAGCAATGAAACGGAGTAAGCAATTTATGCTTAGTAAGTTTTGAGCAAGGAATTCCAGCACAACAAAAGTATAGCATTCATATAGCTAAACGGATAATTTCATATGCACAAATTTACGATATCGTACTTGCTTCACATTATCTACCCTTATGTACATACACAAAAGATCAACTCAGCCAAAGGCCGGTAGCTCGTTTATCAACTGAGCGAATACTTATTTGTAAGGGCTCAACTAAATTCAAGCACATACGAAACATACCTCAATGTTGGGATGTTTCAAGAGTATTAACTGGAATTTTACAGCAAGTTCATTCATTCCCAAATCACGTACCTTCGGAATTTAACCGGATATAGCTCCTCGTTCAAATGCCTTCGGGACATAGCCCGGTTATAGTAATTCGCACAAATGCCTTCGAGACTTAACCCGGATTTAGTAACTCGCACAAATGCCTTCGGGTTTAGCCCGGAATTAGTATCTCGCACAAATGCCTTCGGGCTTAGCCCGGAATTAGTATCTCGTACAAATGCCTTCGGGCTTAGCCCGGAATTAGTATCTCGCACAAATGCCTTCGGATCTTAGTCCGGATATTGTCACTTAGCACAAGCCTTCGGGACTTAGCCCGGACATCATTCAAATAACCATGCACATTTAACAATAAATCATGGCCCATTCGTATTTCATTTTCGTTAGCAAAACTCAAACACAAGACATTTATCATTCTTGCAAATTTGGCTCAATAGCCACACAAAGAGCATGATTTTAATTTGCTTAAAACATGATCTAATCACATCATAATTTAAGCTCTCTTACTCAAGAACTTACCTCGGGTGTTGTCGAACGATTCCGATAGCTATTCGACCACTTTTTCCTTCCCTTTATCGGATTTAGTTCCCCTTTGCTCTTGAGCTTAATTAAACAAATAAATTGATTTAATCATTTGAGCATCGAAAAGAGGAACACAAGGCACTTAGCCCATATTTATACATTAGACATTAAAGTCACATATGTACGGAATCATGAATCAAACTCAACATTTTAGCTAAATTTTCCCCCTTGGCCGAATATGCATGTCTATTTTGGGGCCGATTTCAACACTTAATACATTCTACAAGTATGGTCACTTGTATTGACTAAACACCCTTTTTTTTCAAGTTCAAAACTTGGCTAATACACACATATACACACTAGTAAAGCATCCTCTCCCTTTCCATCAATTTAACACATGCATTGCTCAGTAACATGCAAAAGTTATATTCGGCCTTAGCACACAACTTGCTAGCCGATTCTTCTCCATTTAGCAACCAATGCACATATGTGCTCACTCAAAATGCTAAAAAGGAGGTTCAAGAATCATCAAGCCACCATCACATGCATCATTAACAAGCTTCATATTTAGCATGCAATGGCATTAACACAAACTCCACCTAGGCCGAATCTTAACTCATCCTCATGCCTCATCACCACAACATCAAACATCAACCAAGAATGATGCATCCATGGCCGAGTGTCATTTCCATCACATAGCAAGATTTAGACCATGGGCTAGGTAGAACTCAAGCTAACAACTAAAACATGCATGCATCTCATGGAACATCATCAAACATACCTTAGCCTAGCTACATGCATGGCCGAACCTCTTCAACCTTTCTTCTTCCTTCCTCCTTAAAATTTTTGGCCAAGGATGAACCAAAGGATGAGCATTTTTTTTTCTTTGTTTTTTTCTTTCTAGTTTCGGCTAAATGAAGATGAGAAAGGATGAACAAAAATTTTCTCCTTTCTTTTCTTTAGCTCACGGCAATGGGGGGGGGGAAACAACTACACACATTTTTTTTGTATTCATCATACTCCTTTTCATTATTTTATGCCCATGCCCCTTATTTTATTTTTTTCCTACATACCTCACTAGGCCAACATGTTCCCAACATGTTTCCACCCATAGCATGGCCAACCACTAGCTCAAATTTTGGGTAATTTGGCATGCAAACCCATCATTTTCACAACATGCATTAATAGACCATTTTAAATTAGCCTATCATATTTTCACCATGTCTCATATCAATCCCTATTTAATAATTTCTCATGCAATTGGCAAAATTGGAGAATGAAACTTCCACATACTCATGTACACACATAATAAGCATAGAATATGGAAATTAATTATTTTTATGACTCGGTTTTGTGGTCCCGAAACCACTTCCCGACTAGGGTCAATTTTGGGCTGTCACAGCAAGAGATTTGTTCCTTCTCACTATCATCGTGATTTATTCCAGAAATTACAATCGATAAAACAGGGAAATAGGAGTGTAGAAGACTACTACAAGGAGATAGAGGTGTCCATGATGCGAGCCAACATTGTTGAGGATCGAGAGGCTACTATGGCACGATTCCTTGCAGGATTAAACTCTGAAATTTCTAACGTTGTTGAGTTGCAGCATTATGTTGAGTTGGAGGACATGGTGCATATGGCGATTAAAGTTGAAAGACAGCAACGTAGAAAGTCTTCTAATAGAGGTAATACTCCATTTAAATCATTTTCCAATCCTTTGGGTACTCCTAACAATTTCAGGAAGCAAACACCATTCCAAATCAAAGAAAAGGGTGAAACGAGCAAACCCAATGCTCTAGTTGTTGATGTTGGGCGTGGGAAACAACAAATGCAACCAGAACGTTCAAGAGACATTTTGTACTTTAAGTGCCTTGGTAGAGGACATATTGCCAGTCAATGTCCAAATTGGAGGACCATGATACTATTAGAGAGTGGCGAGATTGAGTCCGAGACAGAAGAAGAAGAGCCAGAACTCCATACAGTAGATGTTGATGAAGATGATGACAATGTGCAGACATTTGCAACCGGTGAAGCACTTGTTATCAAGAGAAGTTTGAACACTCAACCAACTCAAGAAGAACAGCAGCGAGAGAACATCTTTCATACAAGATGCCTCGTCAATGACAAGGTATGTGTTGTAATTATCGATGGTGGTAGTTGAACTAATGTTGCTAGTTCCGTGATGGTTGAAAAGTTAGCACTGAAGACGAAAAAGCATCCCAATCCCTATAAATTGCAGTGGCTGAATAATGGAGGAGAGATTAAAGTAAACAAGCAGGTGCTAGTTCCGTTTGCCATTGGAAAGTACAAGGATGAAGTACTTTGCGATGTTGTTTCAATGGATGCGAGCCGTTTGCTATTAGGTCGTCCGTGGCAGTTTGATAAGAGGACAACGCATGATGGTTTTACAAATAGATATTCTTTTATGCACAAAGGAAAGAAGTTCATCTTAGCACCTTTGACACCGAGTCAAGTGCAAGAAGATCAGGAGAGATTGCGAAAGATTACTGAAGAAGTTCGTGGGAAAAACAAGATGAATGTGTATGCAAGTAGCAAAGAAATCAAGAAATGTCTTTCCTCTCAACAATCTTTGCTCATTTTGTTGTTTAAAGATTCTTGTTTATTATCTGAAACTTCTAATGTTTTGCCTACTTCCATTTCATCTCTTTTGCAGGAATTTCAAGATGTGTTTCCGGATGAAACACCCAAGGGTTTACCCCCTCTTCGTGGCATTGAGCACCAGATTGATTTCATTCCTGGAGCCACAATTCCAAATAGACCAGCCTATCGAAGTAACCCCGAAGAGACAAAGGAACTTCAAAGACAGATTTTAGAGTTGTTGGATAAAGGTTACATTCGAGAGAGTTTAAGCCCGTGCGCCATACCAGTGCTATTGGTACCTAAGAAAGATGGGACTTGGAGGATGTGTGTTGATTGTCGAGTAGTAAATCAAATCACAATCAAGTATCAACACCCCATTCCTCGACTCGATGACATGCTGGATGAATTATGCGAAGCGACTATCTTCTCCAAAATTGATTTGAAGAGTGGATATCACTAGATTCGTATGAAAGAAGGCGACGAGTGGAAGACAGCTTTCAAAACAAAGCTAGGTTTGTACGAATGGTTAGTGATGCCATTTGGATTAACGAATGCACCTAGTACTTTTATGAGACTGATGAATCATGTTTTGCGATCTTTTATAGGCAAATTTTGTGTTGTATACTTTGATGACATACTAATTTATAGCAAGACTTTGCAGGATCATATAGAACATTTACGAGCTATTTTGCAGACTTTGCAAGAAGAGAAATTGTTCGGTAACATGGAGAAATGTTTGTTTTGTACTAACAAACTTACATTTCTTGGTTATATTGTTAGTTCTCAAGGAGTTGAGGTTGATCCTGAGAAGATAAAGGCAATTCAAAATTGGCCACGACCGACATCCATTAGTCAGGTTAGATCGTTTCATGGTTTACCCAGTTTTTACCTTCGGTTTGTTCCCCAATTCAGTTCTATTACCGCTCCCTTAACCAGAATTATAAAGAAGAATTCCGTCTTCTCTTGGGGTAAAGAACAAGAAGATGCCTTTGTAAAAATAAAAGATTATTTAAAAAAGCCCCTGTTTTAGCATTACCTGAATTTGATAAAATGTTTGAAATTGAATGTGATGCTTCTGGAGTTGGTATAGGTGCTGTTTTGTCACAGGAAAATAGGCCCATTGCATATTTCAGTGAGAAACTTAGCAGAGCAACGTTGAATTATCCTGTTTATGACAAGGAAATGTACGCACTGATCCGGGCTTTGGAGACGTGGCAACATTATTTGTTGCCTAAAGAGTTTGTCATCCACACTGACCATGAGGCTTTGTGATATATTACAGGTCAGCATAAATTGAATAAATGGCATGCTAAATGGGTTGAATTTTTGGAATCTTTTTCTTAAGTCATTCGTTACAATAAGGGAAAAGACAATGTCGTTGCTGATGCATTATCACGTAGATATACCCTTTTGAGTTACCTTGATTCACAGTTGATCAGATTTGCATATATTAGAATTATATTCTGAAGATCCTGATTTTAGAGATAAGTATAATGCTTGTGAGAAAGGAGCAGATGGAAAATTCTACAGGCATGATGGATATCTTTTCAAAGAAAATAGGATATGCATTCCACAAGGTTCAATGCGTGATATACTGATCCGTGAAGCACATGAAGGTCGATTGATGGGTCATTTTGGGGTCACTAAAATGTTACACACCTTAAACGAGCATCTTTTTTGGCCTCAGATGCGCAGGAACGTTGAAAGGTATTGTGAACGTTGTGTGACTTGTCGGAAAGCAAAATCGAAGGTTTCACCACATGGTATGTACTTACCTTTACCTATTCCTGAATCCCCTTGGACGGATATTTCAATGGACTTTGTTTTGGGATTGCCTCGAACTAGAATAGGTAGGGATAGCATATTTGTTGTGGTTGATAGGTTCTCGAAGATGGCACATTTCATTTCATGCCATAAGACTGATGATGCTGTTAATGTTGCTAACTTGTTCTTTAGAGATGTTGTACGATTACATGGTACCCCTAGGTCGATTGTTTCTGACGTGACCACGTCCCTAGCTCCACCAAACCAGCGTGTTGATTCCATCGAGCTTCCAAAGGGGCCAATGACTCGAGCTCGAGCTAAGCTCTTCCAAGAAGCTATTTCGGTTTTACTCATTAAACTTTGGAATGAGAATCAGCTCAAAATTGAAGGAGCTCAAATCAATTTTTCCTCAAATCCATGCATTCTCGTGCAAGCTCATTTCAGCTCCAACCAGCCCTATTGAGCTCATTTCAGCTACATTTCAGCTCATTTATTTTATTGGTTGAATAATTAAAGTATTTTATTAACTTAGTTTAAATTATTACAGCTCATATTTATGATTTGATTTATTTCATGTTTTAAAGTTGTCTTAGCCGAATTTAATATGTCTAGCTTAAGACTTTATTAAATTTGTCTATTCCAATTTATGTGTTAATTAATATATCTATTTTAAATTAAAGTGTTCATGTTTCATGTAGGTACAGCCGAATGTGGAGATTTATTCAAGTTAGGTGCATGAACGTTTACTTACAATGCATGATGTGGGAACACAATTAAAGATGATTCATGAAATGGGCTGGTTCGATGAACGTAAGGATGATGCATGAATGATTTAATACAATGAATGGAAGAATGCATGAATATTCACTTACATGCATCGGTTGCTGTCCCTTGATCTCCTAAGTACCTATTCGGCCAAAAGGCATCTCTTGGAGTGTCCATTCACACCTTGGCCGAACCTAGACATGCCCATTTCTCTCCCATACATTCACCAAGTCTTCAAGTTCAATTACTTAGCTATGAAGCTGTCCATTCATTCTTCTTCCAGCCGAATATAGACATAGTTATTAGGAAGTTCATTTAACTTAGTTACAGCCGAATTAATATAGCCTTTAAGTTTGTACAAATTGTCCATTCGGCTATCCTTAGTAGATTATAAATAGCCTACTTGTTTATTGTAAAAGGTTACAGAATTTGATTATTGAAAACTTGATTGAGAGGTTTCCTCCTATCCTATTTCGTACGAGTCTCGTTCTGACTTATCTAGCTCGCTAATGGCGTCAACCTGACTCCTTGAACTTATCACCATTCTAGTGTGGCGTTCTCCACCTTTTTATACCTTTGGTTCTTACCTCTATATAGGTAACGGGTCAAGGTCCATCTTCGACTATCCATCAATTTCACCTTAAGCAACATAAGTCCCGGGGTAATACTTCATATAGTATTGAATCGTTCTTCAGCTTGAGTTCACTTTGCCATCTCCATTTTAACTTTAAAAATTATAAACTTTATTTTTCTTGTAAAACCCGAACCTAACATCAATCATCAAACTTCACCTATCCTTTGAACCCTTTTGCCAACTTCCGCTTAAAGTTAATCAAAATCCATTTTTTTCTCACCAAACGAACGACTCTCCTCGTCGACGATCGGGCAAATAAGTGACTCAACTCTACATCATCGAGCCGAATCACGTCATTTGGTATCAGAGCTTGCAAAACGAGGAGTGCCGACGTTCGAGTTAAGCCCGGAGTAGGTTCGTAAAAAAATTTCAAGTTGTAATTTTTTCTTTCTTTCTTTATATTTCATCTATTGTAATTGAAAAAAAGAAGAAGAAGAAATTAAAAAAAATCGAGTAAAAAAAAGTACGAAGTAAAAAAAAAGAAAAAAATCGAAAAAAGAAGAAGTGAAGTGTTGGAATTTTTGTTTATTCATCATTAGTGATTCCCGATCAAGTGAGTTCCCCTATTCGTCTTATCTACTTCCCCAATGCCACACTTAGCCTTAATTTTATTTCCTTTCAGCCTACCCTACACCATTTCATTATTCCCTTTGTTACCATTTTGAAACCGACCCTCAAGCAGCAAATTAAGTCTATCGAGACAAATTACGAAATTGTGAGAAGAGGTCGAGAGGTAAAAGGCACGAGTGTTTTACATCAAAGAAAAAGCCTAAAAGAGTGTAAACACGAGCGTGTGTGACAATTATTTTTTTTAGCGAACTGTGAGAATTTGTAAGTGAGGTTTATTTTACTTTTGTCAAGAAGTTTCGAACGAAACATGGCAGAAAGACAACCCGTACGAAATGTGCCAGATTTAAATATGCAAGCAATGTTACGCGAGTTTGAACGATTATTTGATCAAAAATTGGAACCAATTCAAGATCGTCTTGATCAAGTGGAAATGAGAGGCTGCCGAGTAAGGACTCCTCTAAGTCCACCTAGAAATCGAAACCGAAGACAATCTCAAGATAATGAAGTTTTTGAACCAAGTGGGGCCGAAAGTGATCAAGGTTCAAACGTTAGTGAACGAAGGAGAGGTCGACGACAACATGGACTTCGAGAACAAGAAAGGTATGATGACGACCTTAAAAGTATTAAACTAACTATTCCTCCTTTCCATGGACGTTCAGATTCGGAAGCTTATTTGGAATGGGAGAAGAAAATTGAATTAGTATTAGATTGTCACAATTATTCCAAGGCAAAGAAGGTCAAGTTGGCTGCCATTGAATTTTTAGATTATGCCATGATCTGGTGGGACTAACTTATTACGAGTCGAAGGCGAAATGGTGAACGACCTATACTTGGGCCAAGATGAGATCCGTGATGCGGCGAAGGTTTATTCCTTCATATTATCATCGGGAGTTGTATCAAAAGCTCCAAAATCTCACCCAAGGGACCAAAAGTGTGGAGGATTACTACAAAGAGATGGAAATAGCCATGATTCGTGCGGATGTGCAAGAAGATCGCGAGGCAACTATGGCGCGATTTTTGGCCAAACTTAATCGAGAAATAGCCAACATTGTTGAGTTGCAACATTATGTGGAGATCGTAGATATGGTGCACATGGCGATCAAGGTTGAGAAGAAAATCAAAAAGAAGGGTGTCGTTCGAGGATATTCTTTTCCCAATACATCCAAATGGAATCAAGGTACGAGCAAGAGCGCCGCTGTTAATTCAACAAAGGAGCCAACCGTACTATCTAAAACGCCCAAGTCAATTGCCGAATCAAGCAAAGGTAAATCTGTGGACAATTTCCAAAACCGATCAAGAGACATAAAATGTTTTAAGTGCCTCGGAAGGGGACATGTAGCAAATCAATGTCCAAATTGGAATGCCATGATTGTTAGACCTAATGGTGACATTGAATCCGAGGAGGAGATAGACAAAAATGAAGAAGAAGTTGAAAATCCATCCGACAATGAAGAAGAAGTAGCGTTTGCTGTTGAAGGTGAAATGCTTGTGGTAAAAAGAAGTCTTAATGCCCAAACTTCCGTGGATGAGCTACAACGTGAAAACCTATTCCATACACGTGGACATGTTAAAGAAAGGGTTTGCAGCATTGTAATTGATGGTGGAAGTTTTACCAATGTCGCAAGCACGTACATGGTGGACAAACTTGCTTTGCCAACTATCAAGCATCCCAGCCCCTACAAATTGCAATGGCTCAACGAAGTGGTCGAATTAAAGGTAACTAAGCAAGCAATGATATCATTCTCCATCGGAAACTACCATGATGAAGTATTATGTGACATTGTACCCATGCACGCGGGTCATATCTTGCTTGGGAGGCCATGGCAGTTTGATCGACGAGTCAACCATGATGGTTTTGCTAACCAATATTCGTTTCAACATAAGGGCAAGACTATTACTTTGGTTCCCTTGTCTCCACAGCAAGTAAAGGAAGATCGACAACACCTTAAGCAATCCATGGAGCAATCGAAAGAAAAAGAGAGCATCGAAAAAGAAATAGAAACACAAAAAGAAAAGAGAGTGAGTTGTGAGAAAAATGGAAGTATAGAAAAAGAAAAAGAAAGCAAAAGAAACATGAGAGAAAAACAGAAATGAAATTTTAGTAACCACTGTTTTCTTGTTTCTTCGATTCAGGTTAATTTGAACAAGAACCCCCAATTATTCTACAATTCTGAAAAAAAAAGGTTTGAGATTGATGTGAGCTTGCCTACGAACCAAGTGGAGAACGAACAAGAAGTTATCAAGCTGCCCATTGGTCCAATAACGCGATCTAGAGCTAAACGATTCAAAGATGCTATTTTAGCAATGGTGGAACGGGTTGAGGAAAATGATAGCAAGGAGTTTAAAAACGAGCTGAACATATTCAGCTTCTTTGAAGCTGAATTTCATTCTAGCTAATTAATTTGCCGCTGGAATTTTAGACCATTTAAATAAGCATTTAAATAAGTTTCATTACAGCTTTTAAATATATCTTAATTTATTACAAGTGTTTAATATGTTGATTTGGTTGAATTAAAGGTGTCTAGATGTCATTTAATTTGTCTGAATATATTACATGAATTAATTATGTTCAGCCGAATTAATGTGTCTTGTTTAGTACATATTTAATTCGGCTTAATGTTAATTAGTATGTTCATATTATGTTTTAAATTAATTCAGCTAAATTGAGTTAAATTAATGAGGTTCATTTGTTTTGTTTAGGTTCAGCCGAATGTGGAAGATGCATGGGAAAGGTTGGCCGAATGTGGTGTGCAAGATGCATGCATGTTGGATTCAATGCACATAATGATACATGCATGAACTACATTAAAAATGGTGTGCTGATTATTGAAGTTCTCTAAGTGACCATTCGGCTAAAGAGATAGTTTTTCAAGCTGCCATTTATTTCCTTCACATTGCTGGATACATTTTGGCCATTCGGTTCTTGGTGTTCACATTTTAAGGCTCTTCAAAACCGTCCATTCACACCTAATGTGGCTGCTCAAGTGCCCTCTTTATTATTGATAAATTTTCAGCAAGAGTTGCCTATTGAATGATCATTTAAGCTCATCAGCCGAATGTAGCTGCTACATGCATCCCCAAGATTCATTTGCTTAATGTGGAAGCTTCATGTATGATCACCATTCAGCCGAACCTACATTGGCCATTTTTGTTCAATGTTTGCTTAGAAACTAAGTCTAGAATATGTCCATTCGGCTACTAGGCATTAGGCTATAAATAGTTACTCATTTTCTTGTAAAAGGACTTTTTGCCAAATTTCTGAATGAAATATAATTTTAGTGAGAAATTCACTCTCTTTATTCTTCAAAGCTCAATTGACTTATCTTTACGAGTGGCGTCAATCTGACTTTGGTTCAAACTTATCACCCCTGGTGTGGCGTTCACAAATATACCGAAGGTTCCTATTTTGCTAAATAGAGGGTCTCGGTTTTATCTACCATCCTTTTCTTTTCTTTGAAACCTTTAAGCCTGGGTCCTTATTTGCTAATAAGGGTTCGTTCTTGTTTCATTGGAAACCATTTATCCCTATTTTGCTTCCTAAGTCATTTAAAACCATTATAACTCATCTTATTGAATTTGAACTAAATCGACACTACCTAAATTCGATCGGGAACATAGTACGACTCATCACATCATTCGAAACGAGCTTGTATCAGAGATGGTTGAAAAAGGTAAAACTGAACTTCAATTTTCCAATCATAAAGGAGAACAAGGTACGGATTCTGGAAATTTTCAACCTTTGTTGTTGATATCGAATGGTGATGAAATTTCTAAATGAGTTTTGATTCTTGAAAGATTTTCATATTTTAAGTTGTTACCAAATTTTTCTTGGCTTACTAATGTCTTGATCGAATTGATTGAAAACAAAATCTTCATATGTCATGGAGGTTGTTTAGCATTCGAGATGGTTAGTAAGAGGTCAATGGTGAATGTAAAATTTAAACTTTATTTCATTGAACATATTGTTTTGCCTTAAATTTATCCTTCCTTGCATTCTGATATTATTATTAATTGTCAAACTTTGAAATCTAATCCGTTTGATGTAAGTTTTCTGTCAAGCTTTGAAGCCGACTTCGACTTGAGGACAAGTCATCGTGAAGAAGAGGGGAATGAAGTGATCACGTCCCTAGCTCCACCAGACCAACGTGTTGATTCCATCGAGCTTCTAAAGGGGCCAATGACTCGAGCTCGAGCTAAGCTCTTCCAAGAAGCTATTTCGGTTTTACTCATTAAACTTTGGAATGAGAATCAGCTCAAAACCGAAGAAGGAGCTCAAATAAAATTTTCCTCAAATCCATGCATTCTCGTGCAAGCTCATTTCAGCTCCATTTCAGCTCCTCTAGCTCGTTTCAACTCCGACCAGCTCTATTGAGCTCATTTCAGCTACATTTCAGCTCATTTATTTTATTGGTTGAATAATGAAAGTATTTTATTAACTTAGTTTAAATTATTACAGCTCATAATTATGTTTTGATTTATTTCATGTTTTAAAGTTGTCTTAGCCGAATTTAATATGTCTAGCTTAAGACTTTATTAAATTTGTCTATTCCAATTTATGTGTTAATTAATATATCTATTTTAAATTAAAGTGTTCATGTTTCATGTAGGTACAGCTGAATGTGGAGATTCATTCAAGTTAGGTGCATGAACGTCTACTTACAATGCATGATGTGGGAACACAATTAAAGATGATTCATGAATGGGATGGTTCGATGAACGTAAGGATGATGCATGAATGATTTAATACAATGAATGGAAGAATGTGATATGACCACGGCCCGGGCACATTTTTCGATCAGCTCCATAAGTATTTCTTGCACACCCATGCGAGCTAAATTAGCTCAATTGCATCTCACTGAGCTTTGTTTAGCTCGTTTCCAGCTCAATGGGATCGTTTTGCTCAATTTGAGTTTATTTTAATTCTTTTAATTTCATTTGTTGAAATAAATTGAATAAGTTAGTTTATTTATTTAATTCAGCTCAAATAAGTGTTAGTAAATTAATATGTTTAAATCTGAACATCTTTAATAATTTTTGAGTTTAATTGATTGTGTTTTATTTATTACATCTATTTAATATGCTGAATTTATTAATGTTTTTTATTAGTTTCAGCCGAATTAAAGAGTAGTATTAAATGTGTCTTAAGTTCTTTAAAAGTGACGAATTTATTGTTGTTTTTATTGCCCAGCCAAAATTAATATGTTAATTAACTTGTTTGTTTCATGCATGAGTTAATTATGTATTAAAGGAGGCTGCCGAATTTAATGAGGTTTAATTTATGTCTTGACCGAATTTATTTTGTGTCTGCAGGTAATTAATTCAGCTGGAAACAACTACTTAATGGCAAAGGAGACATGTATTTAAGTTGCTGTTCTACATCCAAGGAACGGCATTTAAAGGGAAGCAAAGACATGAATTAAATGAGGTGTTCCCATGCATGGACGGCATTAATTAGTTGCTGGAGCTTGCATGCATGGCATTAACTAGCTGCTGAGTTAATTTTTTTCGTGTTCAACAGCAGCAATAAAGGAGGTGTTGGCCGAATTTAATGTAAAGCATAGACATGCATTTAAGGTGCTATTGGGCATGGAAGATTCGTCCATTAATGAGCTGCTGAAGCAGGTGCTATTTTCGTGAACAACAAAGGGCTGTTGGTTGGTTTTTTCCAAGTAGCCATTCGGCCAACACCATGCTTGGCGTTTCCTCTCCTCAAGGCCGAACTTTACACTACCCAAAGAAGCTCTTAAAGCCATTTTAAAGTATCAAGGCCGAATCGGGACTAGTCCATAAAGTTCTCCATCAATGTCCAGCCGAATCCTCTCATTCTAGAAGTTATTTCTTTTCAGATTTCTAAGCCAAGTGACCTAGGAAACTACAAGGGACGATTAAGGAAGCTTCCAAGCAATTTCAACTTAATTAAGCTAAATTAAAACTGTCCATTATCTACCTTTTGTGACCATTCAGTTTGACATTCAATATTAGCTATAAATAGTTGCTTTGTAATCATTTTCGGGTTAGACAATATATTTTTAAAACTTATATGAAATTTGTTTACTTTGTGAGTTTGTTTTCAACTCTCATTGTTCTCCAAGGACTAGTTAGACCTATCAAGTAACCCTTGTGGCGCCAACCCGTTTTTGTATTTCGAACTTATCACTTTGCACCCAAAGTGTGGCGTTCAAGTTATACCGAGGTTCCTATCATCTTTGATAGTGGGTCGAGGTTCCATTTTATTCGTTTTCCATCCATACAACATTTAACCTTTCCTAAGTATTCGTATAAGTCCCGAGTTAACACACTTATATTATGTTGGTTCAACTTGAATACTTGGTTTTCATTCACCTATCATCCTCAATACATTTCATAACCCTTTTCGAACTAAATTTGAGCCTTTATCTCTTCTTTCTTAACCTATTTCATCCACCCTCGAGTATTACTCCAATTCACGATCAGGCACATCTACGACTTGACTCTCCTTCCCGAGCCGGGGCGTATCAGAATGCATGA
This sequence comes from Gossypium hirsutum, assembly GCF_007990345.1. Taxonomy (NCBI): domain Eukaryota; kingdom Viridiplantae; phylum Streptophyta; class Magnoliopsida; order Malvales; family Malvaceae; genus Gossypium; species Gossypium hirsutum. Next base: position 40,887,961 of record NC_053441.1, on the reverse strand, counting down.
ATATTCACTTACATTCATCGGTTGCTGTCCATTGATCTCCTAAGTACCTATTCGGGCAAAAGGCATCTCTTGGAGTGTCCATTCACACCTTGGTCGAACCTAGACATGCCCATTTCTCTCCCATACATTCACCAAGTCTTCAAGTTCAATTATTGATACGAGCTCGTTTCGTATGAAATAACGAGTCGTAATATTTCCCGATCGAAATTAGGTAGTGTCGGCCTTGAAATAAATTCAAGTCTTGGTGTTTAAAATTAAATGGCTTTGGAAAACAAGGGAGTTTGATGGAGTGTTGTTTGCTGGATATTTCAATGAAAACAAGTCGAACCCTTATTAGCAAATAAGGACCCGGGGCTTAAGGTTTCAAAGAAAGAAAGGATTTGGGATAAAACTGAGACCCTCTATTTAGCAAAATAGGAACCTACGGTATGAAGAACGCCACACCAATGGTGATAAGTTCGAAACAAAGTCAGATTGACGCCACTTGTTGAAGATAAGTCAATTTGAGCTTTGGAGAATAAAGAGAGTGAATTGCCTCACTAAAATGATATTTCATTCAGAAATTTGTCAAAAGTCCTTTTATAAGAAATTGAGCAACTATTTATAGTCTAATGTCTAGTAGCCGAATGGACATATTCTAGACTTAATTTCTAAGCAAAAATTGAACAAAAATTCAGCTTAAATTCATGTAAATGCTTGCATCAAGGTTCGGTTGAATAGAGACCAAGGAAGAGCTTTCAATGAACTTGGAAAAATGGCAGCAGCTACATTCGGCCAATGGAGTTTAATGAGGTCATTCATGAAGCAACTATTGATGAAAAATTACCAGCATTAATTGGCAACTTGAATAGCCATTTAGAAGTGTGAATGGACGGTTTTGAAGAGCCTTGAAGTGTGAACATGGCTGAACCAAATAGACATAGTGTGAACAGCTTTTATACGCCCTTGGGAAGAGAATCGGCCAAGCATGAAAGGATGAAAAGCTTGATCACTCTTGGTCGAATAGTTGCCTTGAAGAACACCAAAATTAATCAGCTTTTAATGCATTAGTTCAGCTTCACATGCATCTTCAAATTCATTGAATCTCCATGCATGAATCTGCCCAATTCATCTCCAAATTCGGCTGCACCTAAAAATAAACATGAACTTAATTAATTTCAAGCAAATTCATCTGAACTAAATTAAAATATAATGTGAACATCCTAAATAACATTGAGACAACTTAAATATTAACAAATCATAACACATAAATTCGGCTAGACAAATTTAAAACATGTAATAATTTAGACAAACTAAATGACATCAAGACATCTTTAATTTAACTAAATCAAGACATATTAAACACTTAAATTAATTAAGACATATTTAAAAGTTGTAATGAAACTTATTTAAATGTTTATTTAAATGGTCTAAATTCCAGCATCAAATTAATTAGCTAGAACGAAATTCAGCTTCAAAGAAGTTGAATATGTTCAGCTCGTTTTTAAACTCCTTGCTATCATTTTCCTCAACCCGTTCCACCATTGCTAAAATAGCATCTTTGAATCGTTTAGCTCTAGCTCGCGTTATTGGACCAATGGGCAGCTTAATGGCTTCTTGTTCGTTCTCCATTTGGTTCGTAGGCAAGCTCACATCAATTACTTAGCTATGAAGCTGTCCATTCATTCTTCTTCCAGCCGAATATAGACATAGTTATTAGGAAGTTCATTTAACTTAGTTACAGCCGAATTAATATAGCCTTTAAGTTTGTACAAATTGTCCATTCGGCTATCCTTAGTAGATTATAAATAGCCTACTTGTTTATTGTAAAAGGTTACAGAATTTGATTATTGAAAACTTGATTGAGAGGTTTCCTCCTATACTATTTCGTACGAGTCTCGTTCTGACTTATTTAGCTCGCTAGTGGCGTCAACCCGACTCCTTGAACTTATCACCATTCTGGTGTGGCGTTCTCCACCTTTTATACCTTTGGTTCTTACCTCTATATAGGTAACGGGTCAAGGTCCATCTTCGACTATCCATCAATTTCACCTTAAACAACATAAGTCCCGGGGCAATACTTCATATAGTATTGAATCGTTCTTCAGCTTGAGTTCACTTTACCATCTCCATTTTAACTTTAAAAATTATAAACTTAATTTTTTTCTTGTAAAACCCGAACCTAACATCAATCATCAAACTTCACCTATCCTTTGAACCCTTTTGCCAACTTCTGCTTAAAGTTAATCAAAATCCATTTTTTTTTCACCAAACAAATGACTCTTCTCGTTGACGATCGGGCAAAAAAGTGACTCGACTCTACATCATCGAGCCGAATCACGTCATTTGGTATCAGAGCTTGCAAAACAAGGAGTGCCGACGTTCGAGTTAAGTCCGGAGTAGGTTCGTAAAAAAAATTCAAGTTGTAATTTTTTCTTTCTTTCTTTATATTTCATCTAATGTAATTGAAAAAAAAAGGAAGAAGAAATTGGAAAAAAATCGAGTAAATAAAAGTACGAAGTAAAAAAAGAGAAAAGAAATCGAAAATGTAACACCCCGAACCCGAAACCGACACCGGAGTCGAACACGAGGTGTTAACTGGCTTTAACCCCTTATAAAATTTATTTTCCAGACACTGCCCAATCTGTGTACCAGTCGTTTTAAAAATCATATCTTGAGTTTCGTAACTCGAAAATCAGTTTCGTGATTTTTCCCAGAAACTAGACTCATGTACCCATCTATGTATTTTTTTCTAGAATTTTTGGTCGGGCCAATTGGTACAGTTTATTAGTCGAAGTCTCCCATGTTGCAGGGGTCGACTACACTGACCTTTGCCCATTACGAATTGGATATCTCCCTGCACGGGGCTTCAATACTGATGCCGTTTGTTTCTATGAAAACTAGACTCAGAGAGGAATCTGTACATATATGTTACGACCCCTAATTATCTCTGGTTAATTTATTATGAATTTACAAAGTCGGAGCAGGGAATCCAGAAACCGTTCTGGCCCTGTCCCACAAAAATCTAATTATCTCTTAATATACTGCCCATATGATCTTTTCGTCACTTCCTCATGAAAACAGACTCATCGGGCTTCGATTACATAATTTATTCATCAATTAACTCCACTCCTACTATTTTTAGTGATTTTTCAATCTCATGACACTGCTGTTGCCAGCATCTGTTACGAAAGTAACTAGGTCCATTTCATGCCTACCCTTGAACCAACTCAATCGAACATTCGTGCCATTTTCGCATGGCTTAAAGTTTACATGCCAAAGTTCAAACACAACGTAATAGCTTATACATGCCAAAATGTTCTTCTAAGCCAACTAAGAAGAAAGTACCAAAACTTGCTATCCGATGTGATGACTTCGATGACGGCCTGACCCCGCAAAAATAGATGAGTCCAAGCAACCTATAATGGGTGACAAGGAAACACCGAGTGAGTTTATAACTCAGTAAGTCATAAGCAATGCACTACCATCCATCAATAACATTATCACAAGAGAAAACAAAATGGAACGAGGCTAATTACTCCATCCATTCCGAACCATACCATAGTTCCTCCAACCTATCGATTCAATTTCATATCAATTCATGCATTCACATTCCATATGCTCATCAATAGGACATTGAAGCATTTTCATAAATCAATTTATTTTCGTTACAATCAAACGACTAAACGGCCTTTCACCCATCCTACGATAAATTTTATGTACGTGACTTCAAGTATAGTTGTCACATAGGTTCAACTTACCGAGCTCAACACCAAGTATAAGCATAGCACATATTAGCCATGTACTCAAGACACTTACCCGATCCGCTGTCCGCGATCGACTCAATAGTGTCGCACACATAGTGTCCATAATGATTCACGAATGTATATTGAGCCCGCACACTCAGTGCTATATAATCAACTCGCACACTTAGTGCTACGTAATGAAATCGCACACTTAGTGCTACATAGTCAAACTCGCACACTTAGTGCTGCATGGTCAATTCGCACACTTAGTGCATCATATTCATTTCGCACACTTAGTGCAACATAGTCAAATCGCACACTTAGTGCTGTACAATTTAATCCCGCGCACTTAGCGCCAATCTCATGGTCATAAATGGTTATCCCGCACGTTTAGTGCCGAGATCAACAACTCAGTACATCTTACCTCTTTTCTTTCATTCAACAATTTCATCATCACATACGTACATGCATATATATATATATATGTATATTTATTCATTCCATTCAGCATCAATACATAACATTATGACCATTGAAATAATACCAACTACATGCTTAATGACTTACCTCGTGTTGGGTAAGACGGTTCCAACTCGGCTACTCGATGACCTTTTCTTTGCCTTTGCTCGATTCACCTCCTTTAACTCCTTGAGCTTAATCAATAATTTAACTAGTTTAACCATCTTGTTAAACATTCATAATTCAATTACACATGCATATGTATGTTTGTATATTCGGCAACCATCCACACTAATTACCCATTTAGTCGATTACACACATAATTAAAGGTAACATCACGAATGGCATACTTATGTATATATATATATGTACATATATATACTTCGGAATGGGCATCACAATTAGATTTAACACCACCTTCATACTCAATTAGATGGCCGAATGCATGTGTATATGCACAATGTCAACTATAACATCATGTAGATCCACATATACTACATTTCTTATGTTCCACATCTTAATGCCCATTATACATAATCAAATTTAACATCATCTATATATTTACTCATATGGCCGAATATACATACCCCCATATAATATCATTTTCATTCCATTTAACACTTAATTCATCATAAATTTCCCCCTTTGCTCTCTTTTTTTTCTTCATGGCCGAATGCTCCTTCTACTCCTTTTACCTTCACAAAGCATGAATTTCATCATCCAACTTACAAGCTTACAATCTCATGAAGTTTAACCTCATGGTACCTATCAAACTCTCACTCATTAGCTTCTATCATAAACCTCCAACAACACCCAATAAACATATACTTTGGGGGTCTATGGTAGAACCAAGAAAGGAACTCATAGATATCAAGATGTGAGCAACTACCATTATTCATCTAAGTTTAGCATGAAACACAATCATCACCCTTATTAATCTTTTATAGCCGAAAACCATACTCACCCCCAAAATCGAAATTTCAACATGGTTTACAAAAATCACTTGATAACTCACTCAATATCAACTAAAATTTCAAAAGCTAGTACATACTTCCTTACCTTAATAGTGACTTAAGATGACCGATTGCTCATGTTACCAACAATATTCAAGATTTGAACATGGGCTAAGTAAGGGACTTAGTAACTAGCTTAATACATTCAACAATTTCCAAAAGCTACCATGCATTACATACCTTATTCAAGACTAGAAGGAGTGGCCGAATGTCTTACTTCCCCTTCCCCCTTCTTCTTAGCATTTTCGGCCAAGGATGATAAAAGATGAACAAATTTTTTTCTTTCTTCTTTAGAACATTCGACCAAGGGGAAATGAAGAAAGATGGACACTTTTTTTTTTGTTTTTCCTTCTTACTTTCACGGCAAAAGGGGAGGAAAGAAACAATTACCACACATCCTTTCCTTTTTCCATTTCTTTATTCCCCATACTTCTTATTATATTTTATCCTACATACCTCACTAGGCCAACATGTTCCCAACATGTTTCCACCCATAGCATGGCCGGCCACTACATATTAGGGAGGGGGAATTTGACATGCAAATCCCCTTTTTCTTCCACATGCACTAATAGGTCCTCATGCATTGACCTATCACATTTTAAAATTTTCTCATATAAGTCCTATTGACTAAATTCACATGCAATCGACTAAATCGAAGCTTGAAATTTTCACACATTCCTGATTACATATTCTAGACAATAAACATCACATTCAAACCTTTCGGTGACTCGGTTTAGCGGTCCCGAAACCACTTCCCGACTAGGGTCAATTTTGGGCTGTTACAACTCTCCCCCACTAAGGAAATTTTCGTCCCCGAAAATCTTACCGGTAAATAGGTTTGGGTATCGTTCTTTCATCGAGCTCTCGGTTTCCCAAGTAGCTTCCTCGATCCCGTGTTTGAGCCATAACACCTTTACTAACGGAACCCTTTTGTTTCGCAACCCCTTCACTTCACGAGCTAGGATACGCATCGGCTCTTCTTCATAACTCATATCAGCCTGAATTTCAACCTCCAGCGGACTAATTATGTGCGAAGGATCAGATCTATAGCGCCGAAGCATCGAAACATGAAAGACGTCGTGAATCTTTTCAAGTTCAGGGGGCAAAATCAATCTATAAGCAACCGGCCCCACTTGTTCGGAAATTTTGTACGGCCCAATGAATCTCGGGCTCACCTTGCCTTTACGGCCAAATCTGAGTACCTTCTTCCAAGGTGACACTTTAAGAAACACTTTATCTCCCACCTGATATTCAATGTCCTTTCGTTTTAAATCCGCATACGATTTTTGACGATCTGTGGCTACCTTCAGACTTTCGCGGATTACCTTTACTTTTTGTTCGGCATCTTTAATCAAATCAACTCCGAAAATTTTACTTTCACCAAGCTCGGTCCAAAACAATGGCGTACGGCATTTACGACCGTACAAAGCCTCATACGGTGCCATCTTAATACTTGATTGAAAACTATTGTTGTAAGCAAATTCAATCAAAGGTAAATACCGTTCCCATGAACTACTGAACTCGAGGATGCAACATCTCAACATATCCTCAAGTATCTGAATTATCCGCTCGGATTGACCATCGGTTTGGGGGTGAAAAGCGGTGCTAAAATGCAGCTTGGTACCCAAAGCTTCTTGCAATTTCTTCCAAAATCGTGAGGTAAATCTCGGGTCTCTATCCGACACGATAGAAATAGGTACTCCATGTAATCTCACAATCTGAGAGACATACAATTCGGCTAGTTTATCCAATGAAAGATCCGTACGCACGGGGATAAAGTGAGCCGACTTAGTCAGTCTATCAACCACAACCCAAATTGCATCCTTCTTACTTGTTGACAATGGCAGTCCGGACACAAAGTCCATTGTGACTCGGTCCCATTTCCACTCGGGTATCATGATCGGCTGAAGTAACCCTGAAGGCACTTGATGTTCCGCTTTCACTTGTTGACATTTTAAACATCTCGAAACAAAGTCGGAGATGTCTCGTTTCATACCATGCCACCAAAACCGACGTTTCAAGTCGTTGCACATTTTCGTGCTCCCTGGGTGAATTGACATTCGGCTACAATGGGCTTCGTTCAGAATCATCGGAATGAGTTCCGAATTCCTTGGAACACACAAACAACTTCTAAACCTCAAACAACCATCATCATCAATCTGAAACTCTGATTCCTTGTTCGGAACACACTCAGCTCGTTTTGCAACCAATTCATCATCGACCTTCTGAGCTTCACGAATTTGATGAGTCAATAATGGTTTGGCTTTTAATTCAGCTACTAACACATTGTCAGGTAGAACAGACAAGTGTACATTCATCGCTCGCAAAGCAAACAGTGATTTCCGGTTTAAGGCGTCCGCAACCACATTAGGCTTTCCCGGGTGGTAATCAATGACAAGCTCGTAATCTTTCAACAACTCAAGCCAACGTCTTCGTCGCAGATTCAAGTCTCGTTGAGTCATCAAATATTTGAGACTTTTGTGATCTGAAAACACATGGCACTTCTCACCAAACAAATAATGTCGCCATATTTTCAATACAAACACAATGGCGGCTAGTTAGAGATCATGGGTCGGATAATTTCTCTCGTGTGGCTTCAATTGTCTCGACGCATAGGCCACAACTCGACCTTCTTGCATCAATACGCAACCCAACCCAAGTAGGGATGCGTCACTATAAACGACAAACTCTTTACCCGATTTGGGTTGCACCAAAATTAGAGCTTCAGTCAAATGAGTTTTCAGTTGATCGAAGCTTTTCTGACATTTCTCCGTCCATTCGAACTTAACATCCTTTTGAAGTAGCTTCGTCATTGGTGTGGCTATCATCGAGAAACCTTTGACAAATCGTCGGTAATAACCGGCGAGCCCTAGAAAGCTCCGGACTTCGGTAACATTTCTCAGAGGCTTCCAGTTAAGTATGGCTGAAATTTTTCTCGGGTCAACTTGAATACCCGATGCGGATACCACATGACCCAAGAAGCTAACCTCTCTTAACCAGAACTCACACTTACTGAACTTAGCATATAACTGCTTATCCCGCAAAATTTGCAACACTTGCCTCAGATGCTCAGCATGTTCGGTCTCATCTCTTGAATAGACCAAGATGTCATCAATAAACACAACTACGAACCGATCCAAATACGGTCTGAAGATCCGATTCATCAAATCCATAAACACCGCAGGGGCATTAGTGAGCCCAAACGGCATCACTAAGAACTCGTAGTGACCGTACCTCGTTCTGAAAGCAGTTTTGGGTACGTCCGAATCTCGAATCCGCAACTGATAATAACCCGATCTCAAATCTATCTTTGAAAACACCGATGCTCCCTTTAATTGATCGAACAGATCATCAATACGCGGTAACGGATACTTGTTCTTTATCGTCACTTTATTCAGTTGACGATAGTCAATGCACAACCTCATGGTTCCGTCCTTCTTTTTTTTACGAACAATACTGGTGCACCCCAAGGTGAGAAACTCGGTCGAGCGAAACCTCTATCCGTCAATTCTTGCAACTGAGCTTTCAACTCTTTTAACTCGGTTAGTGCCATACGATACGGAGCGATCGAAATTGGCATAGTTCCAGGTACAAGCTCAATACCAAACTCTACCTCCCGAACAGGTGGCAAACCCAGTAGCTCTTCAGGAAAAACATCCGGGTATTCACAAACCACCGGCACCGATTCGGGTTTCTTTTCTAACTCCTTGTCATCAAGTACATACGCGAGGTATGCTTCGCACCCTTTTCTTACATATTTCTGGGCCAACATTGCTGATATTACAGCTGGCAACCCCCCTTAAGTCCGCAGACTCAACTCGGATTATTTCGTTATTTGCGCACCTCAAATCGATAGTCTTGCTTTTGCAATTCACAACCGCATCATGTGCGGTTAACCAATCCAAGCCAAGAATAACATCAAACTCGTCGAACGGCAAAAGCATCAAATCGGCCGGAAAACAGGATTCTCGGATTATTAGAGGGCATCTCTTACACACTTTATCAACAAGTACGCATTGACCCAACGGGTTTGATACTCGAATTACGAGCTCAGTAGACTCAACAGGTAGAGTCTTACTGGTTGCTAAGGTTTCGCATACATATGAATGAGTAGAACCAGGGTCAATCAATGCAATCACATTAGTATCAAAGAGAGTGAAGGTACCAGTGATGACGTCGGGGAAGGATGCCTCCTCTCGTGCGCGAATGGCATATGCTCTAGCAGGAGTACGGTTCTCGGCTCGATCGGCCGTATCAGAGGCCCCCCTCTGACTACCACCCCTGCCTCCTAAAATTCTCGGTGGTCTTCCTCTAGATGTCACTCCACTAGGTCTTGCACCTTGAATCTTATTCTTCTCATCCAGCTCCGTGCAATCTCTAATGAAGTGGTCCTTCGAACCGCATCCGTAACAGGCCCTGCTAGTAGACTTGCCCCAACATTCACCTAGGTGTCGTCTTCCACATTGGGGACATTCAGGTTTCTCGTGACGATTATTGCCCACACTAGCTACCGAAGTAGCTCGGGAGCCCATCGATGGTCTTGCCCTGATGGAAATTCCCGCAGTCGCCCTCGACTTATTAATGTCCTCCCTGAACTTCTTTACAGCTGAGAACGGAGCTTTACCCGTCGATCTTTTACGATAATCTCTAGCTTCAAATTCAGCCTTCCTCTTCTCCTTTCCAAGTTCTTCCGCCTTGCAGGCTCGTTCGACTAGTGTTACGAATTCTTTTATTTCCAAAATACCCATTAGTAGCTTTAAATCTTCATTCAATCCTTCCTCGAATCTTTTGCACATAGCAACCTCATCAGCTACACACTCCCGGGCATACCTACTAAGTCTTACGAATTCATGTTCGTATTTAGATACAGTCATACGGCCTTGCTTGAGTTCCAAGAACTCCTTACGCTTCTGATCAATGAACCGTTGGCTAATAAATTTCTTTCGGAATTCCGTTTGAAAGAAGTCCCAAGTTACTCGCTCGTTCGGGACTATGGAAATCAAGGTCCTCCACCAATAGTAAGCTGAGTCTCGCAACAAAGATACAACACATTTTAGACATTCGTCGGGTGTGCATGACAATTCATCGAACACCCGAATGGTGTTATCAAGCCAGAACTCGGCCCTTTCGGCATCATCAGTTACTATGGCCTTGAACTCCTCGGCCCCACGCTTCCTAATCAAGTCTACAGGTGGCTTACTCAGCCTCACAGGATCAGCAACTGATGGCATTACAGGCTCTTGGGGTGGATTATTCAAATTTGGGAATTGTTGGACAGCCGGGTTGGTTCGGGCATATTGCGCGACCCACTCATTCATCATGGTAAAGAAGGCTTGTTTAGCCCCCTCACCTTGATTATTCGCAGATGACTGAGGTTCAACAGGCGGCGTCCCTTGTGCAGGAGCAGCCGCTACGCTCTCAATGTCATCCGCTAGGGTTCTTTCTTCACCGGGGTCCATTTACTAATCAAAACAAAAACATTTCAACCGTCGGAAGTCATCACACATTTAAACATTAACATTCGGCATGTATAGCTAGACTCATACGCGCTATGGTAGTCCTAGAACCGACTAAACCATAGCTCTGATACCAATCAAATGTAACACCCCGAACCCGAAACCGACACCGGAGTCGAACACGAGGTGTTAACTGGCTTTAACCCCTTATAAAATTTATTTTCCAGACACTGCCCAATCTGTGTACCAGTCGTTTTAAAAATCATATCTTGAGTTTCGTAACTCGAAAATCAGTTTCGTGATTTTTCCCAGAAACTAGACTCATGTGCCAATCTATGTATTTTTTTCTAGAATTTGTGGTCGGGCCAATTGGTACAGTTTATTAGACGAAGTCTCCCATGTTGCAGGGGTCGACTACACTGACCTTTGCCCATTACGAATTGGATATCTCCCTGCACGGGGCTTCAATACTGATGCCGTTTGTTTGTATGAAAACTAGACTCAGAGAGGAATCTGTACATATATGGTACGACCCCTAATTATCTCTGGTTAATTTATTATGAATTTCCAAAGGCGGAGCAGGGAATCCAGAAACCGTTCTGGCCCTGTCCCACAAAAATCTAATTATCTCTTAATATACTGCCCATATGATCTTTTCGTCACTTCCTCAGGAAAACAGACTCATCGGACTTCGATTACATAATTTATTCATCAATTAACTCCACTCCTACTATTTTTAGTGATTTTTCAATCTCATGACACTGCTGTTGCCAGCATCTGTTACGAAAGTAACTAGGTCCATTTCATGCCTACCCTTGAACCAACTCAATCGAACATTCGTGCCATTTTCGCATGGCTTAAAGTTTACATGCCAAAGTTCAAACACAACATAATAGCTTATACATGCCAAAATGTTCTTCTAAGCCAACTAAGAAGAAAGTACCAAAACTTGCTATCCGATGTGATGACTTCGATGACGGCCTGACCCCGCAAAAATAGATGAGTCCAAGCAACCTATAATGGGTGACAAGGAAACACCGAGTGAGTTTATAACTCAGTAAGTCATAAGCAATGCACTACCATCCATCAATAACATTATCACAAGAGAAAACAAAATGGAACGAGGCTAATTACTCCATCCATTCCGAACCATACCATAGTTCCTCCAACCTATCGATTCAATTTCATATCAATCCATGCATTCACATTCCATATACTCATCAATAGGACATTGAAGCATTTTCATAAATCAATTTATTTTCGTTACAATCAAACAACTAAACGGCCTTTCACCCATCCTACGATAAATTTTATGTACGTGACTTCAAGTATAGTTGTCGCATAGGTTCAACTTACCGAGCTCAACACCAAGTATAAGCATAGCACATATTAGCCATGTACTCAAGACACTTACCCGATCCGCTGTCCGCGATCGACTCAATAGTGTCGCACACATAGTGTCCATAATGATTCACGAATGTATATTGAGCCCGCACACTCAGTGCTATATAATCAACTCGCACACTTAGTGCTACGTAATCAAATTGCACACTTAGTGCTACATAGTCAAACTCGCACACTTAGTGCCGCATGGTCAATTCGCACACTTAGTGCATCATATTCATTTCGCACACTTAGTGCAACATAGTCAAATCGCACACTTAGTGCTGTACAATTTAATCCCGCGCACTTAGCGCCAATCTCATGGTCATAAATGGTTATCCCGCACGTTTAGTGCCGAGATCAACAACTCAGTACATCTTACCTCTTTTCTTTCATTCAACAATTTCATCATCACATACGTACATGCATATATATATATGTATATTTATTCATTCCATTCAGCATCAATACATAACATTATGACCATTGAAATAATACCAACTACATGCTTAATGACTTACCTCGTGTTGGGTAAGACGGTTCCAACTCGGCTACTCGATGACCTTTTCTTTGCCTTTGCTCGATTCACCTCCTTTAACTCCTTGAGCTTAATCAATAATTTAACTAGTTTAACCATCTTGTTAAACATTCATAATTCAATTACACATGCATATGTATGTTTGTATATTCGGCAACCATCCACACTAATTACCCATTTAGTCGATTACACACATAATTAAAGGTAACATCACGAATGGCATACTTATGTATATATATATGTATATATATACTTCGGAATGGGCATCACAATTAGATTTAACACCACCTTCATACTCAATTAGATGGCCGAATGCATGTGTATATGCACAATGTCAACTATAACATCATGTAGATCCACATATACTACATTTCTTATGTTCCACATCTTAATGCCCATTATACATAATCAAATTTAACATCATCTATATATTTACTCATATGGCCGAATATACATACCCCCATATAATATCATTTTCATTCCATTTAACACTTAATTCATCATAAATTTCCCCCTTTGCTCTCTTTTTTTTTCTTCATGGCCGAATGCTCCTTCTACTCCTTTTACCTTCACAAAGCATGAATTTCATCATCCAACTTACAAGCTTACAATCTCATGAAGTTTAACCTCATGGTACCTATCAAACTCTCACTCATTAGCTTCTATCATAAACCTCCAACAACACCCAATAAACATATACTTTGGGGGTCTATGGTAGAACCAAGAAAGGAACTCATAGATATCAAGATGTGAGCAACTACCATTATTCATCTAAGTTTAGCATGAAACACAATCATCACCCTTATTAATCTTTTATAGCCGAAAACCATACTCACCCCCAAAATCGAAATTTCAACATGGTTTACAAAAATCACTTGATAACTCACTCAATATCAACTAAAATTTCAAAAGCTAGTACATACTTCCTTACCTTAATAGTGACTTAAGATGACCGATTGCTCATGGTACCAACAATATTCAAGATTTGAACATGGTCTAAGTAAGGGACTTAGTAACTAGCTTAATACATTCAACAATTTCCAAAAGCTACCATGCATTACATACCTTATTCAAGACTAGAAGGAGTGGCCGAATGTCTTACTTCCCCTTCCCCCTTCTTCTTAGCATTTTCGGCCAAGGATGATAAAAGATGAATAAATTTTTTTCTTTCTTCTTTAGAACATTCGGCCAAGGGGAAATGAAGAAAGATGGACACTTTTTTTTTGTTTTTCCTTCTTACTTTCACGGCAAAAGGGGAGGAAAGAAACAATTACCACACATCCTTTCCTTTTTCCATTTCTTTATTCCCCATACTTCTTATTATATTTTATCCTACATACCTCACTAGGCCAACATGTTCCCAACATGTTTCCACCCATAGCATGGCCGGCCACTACATATTAGGGAGGGGAATTTGACATGCAAATCCCCTTTTTCTTCCACATGCACTAATAGGTCCTCATGCATTGACCTATCACATTTTAAAATTTTCTCATATAAGTCCTATTGACTAAATTCACATGCAATCGACTAAATCGAAGCTTGAAATTTTCACACATTCCTGATTACATATTCTAGACAATAAACATCACATTCAAACCTTTCGGTGACTCGGTTTAGCGGTCCCGAAACCACTTCCCGACTAGGGTCAATTTTGGGCTGTTACAGAAAAAAAGAAGTGAAGTGTTGGAATTTTTGTTTATTCATCATTAGTGATTCCCGATCAATTGAGTTCCCCTATTCGTCTTATCTACTTCCCCAACGCCACACTTAGCCTTAATTTTATTTCATTTCAGCCTACCCTACACCATTTCATTATTCCCTTTGTTACCATTTTGAAACCGACCCTCAAGCAGCAAATTAAGTCTATCGAGACGAATTACGAAATTGTGAGAAGAGGTCGAGAGGTAAAAGGCACAAGTGTTTTACATCAAAGAAAAAGCCTAAAAGAGTGTAAACACAAGCGTGTGTGACAATTATTTTTTTTGAGCGAACTGTGAGAATTTGTAAGTGAGGTTTATTTTACTTTTGTCAAGAAGTTCCGAACGAAACATGGCAGACAACCCGTACGAAATGTGCCAGATTTAAATATGCAAGCAATGTTACGCGAGTTTGAACGATTATTTGATCAAAAATTGGAACCAATTCAAGATCGTCTTGATCAAGTGGAAATGAGAGGCCGCCGAGGAAGGACTCCTCTAAGTCCACCTAGAAATCGAAACCGAAGACAATCTCAAGATAATGAAGTTTCTGAACCAAGTGGGGCCGAAAGTGATCAAGGTTCAAACGTTAGTGAACGAAAGAGAGGTCGACGACATCATGGACCTCGAGAACAAGAAAGGTATGATGACGACCTTAAAAGTATTAAACTAACTATTCCTCCTTTCCATGGACGTTCAGATTCGGAAGCTTATTTGGAATGGGAGAAGAAAATTGAATTAGTATTCGATTGTCACAATTATTCCGAGGCAAAGAAGGTCAAGTTGGCTGCCATTGAATTTTCAGATTATGCCATGATCTGGTGGGACCAACTTATTACGAGTCGAAGGCGAAATGGTGAATGCCCTATCACCACTTGGGCCGAGATGAGAGCCGTGATGCGGCGAAGGTTTATTCCTTCATATTATCATCGGGAGTTGTATCAAAAGCTCCAAAATCTCACCCAATGGACCAAAAGTGTGGAGGATTACTACAAAGAGATGGAAATAGCCATGATTCGTGTGAATGTGCAAGAAGATCGCGAGGCAACTATGGCGTGATTTTTGGTCGGACTTAATCGAGAAATAGCCAACATTGTTGAGTTGCAACAT
Organism: Gossypium hirsutum; assembly: GCF_007990345.1. NCBI lineage: Eukaryota > Viridiplantae > Streptophyta > Magnoliopsida > Malvales > Malvaceae > Gossypium > Gossypium hirsutum. The sequence continues at coordinate 40,872,577 of NC_053441.1, read as the reverse complement.
TATGTGGAGATCATAGATATGGTGCACATGGCGATCAAGGTTGAGAAGCAAATCAAAAAGAAGGTTGTCGTTCGAGGATATTCTTTTCCTAATACATCCAAATGGAATCAAGGTACGAGCAAGAGCACCGCTGTTAATTCAACAAAGGAGCCAATCGTACCATCTAAAATGCCCAAGTCAATTTTCGAATCAAGCAAAGGTAAATCTGTGGACAATTTCCAAAACCGATCAAGAGACATAAAATGTTTTAAGTGCCTCAGAAGGGGACATGTAGCAAATCAATGTCCAAATCGAAATGCCATGATTGTTAGACCTAATGGTGACATTGAATCCGATGAGGAGATAGACAAAAATGAAGAAGAAGTTGAAAATCCATCCGACAATGAAGAAGAAGTAGCGTTTACTATTGAAGGTGAAATGCTTGTGGTAAAAAGAAGTCTTAATGCCCAAACTTTTGTGGATGAGCTACAACGTGAAAACCAATTCCATACACGTGGACATGTTAAAGAAAGGGTTTGTAGCATTGTAATTGATGGAGGAAGTTTTACCAATGTCGCAAGCACGTACATGGTGGACAAACTTGCTTTGCCAACTATCAAGCATCCCAGCCCCTACAAATTGCAATGGCTCAACGAAGGGGTCGAATTAAAGGTAACTAAGCAAGCGATGATATCATTCTCCATCGGAAACTACCATGATGAAGTATTATGTGAAATTGTACCCATGCACGCGGGTCATATCTTGCTTGGGAGGCCATGGCAGTTTGACTGACGAGTCAAACATGATGGTTTTGCTAACCAATATTCGTTTCAACATAAGGGCAAGACTGTTACTTTGGTTCCCTTGTCTCCACAGCAAGTAAAGGAAGATCAAAAACACCTTAAGCGATCCATGGAGCAATCGAAAGAAAAAGAGAGCATCGAAAAAGAAATAGAAACACAAAAAGAAAAGAGAGTGAGTTGTGAGAAAAATGGAAGTAAAGAACAAGAAAAAGAAAGCAAAAGAAACATGAGAGAAAAAAAAGAAAGGAAATTTTAGTAACCATTGTTTTCTTGTTTCTTCGATTCAGGTTAATTCGAACAAGAACCCCCAATTATTCTACAATTTCGAAAAAAGAAGGTTTGAGATGGTTGAAAAAGGTAAAACTGAACTTCAATTTTCCAATCATAAAGGAGAACAAGGTACGGATTCCAGAAATTTTCAACCTTTGTTGTTGATATCGAATGGTGATGAAATTTCTAAACGAGTTTTGATTCTTGAAAGATTTTCATATTTTAAGTTGTTACCAAATTTTTCTTGGCATACTAATGTCTTGATCGAATTGATTGAAAATAAAATCTTCATATGTCATGGAGGTTGTTTAGCATTCGAGATGGTTAGTAAGAGATCAATGGCGAATGTAAAATTTAAACTTTATTTCATTGAACATATTGTTTTGCCTTTAATTTATCCTTCCTTGCATTCTGATATTATTATTAATTGTCAAACGTTGAAATCTAATCCGTTTGATGTAAGTTTTCTGTCAAGCTTTGAAGCCGACTTCGACTTGAGGACAAGTCATCGTGAAGAAGGGGGGAATGACGTGACCACGTCCTTAGCTCCACCAAACCAACGTGTTGATTCCATCGAGCTTCCAAAGGGGCCAATGACACGAGCTCGAGCTAAGCTCTTCCAAAAAGCTATTTCGATTTTACTCATTAAACTTTGGAATGAGGATCAGCTCAAAACCGAAGAAGGAGCTCAAATCAAATTTTCCTCAAATTCATGCATTCTCATGCAAGCTCATTTCAGCTCCTTTAGCTCGTTTCAGCTCCGACCAGCTCTATTGAGCTCATTTCAGCTACATTTCAGCTCATTTATTTTATTGGTTGAATAATTAAAGTATTTTATTAACTTAGTTTAAATTATTACAGCTCATAATTATGTTTTGATTTATTTCATGTTTTAAAGCTGTCTTAGCTGAATTTAATATGTCTAGCTTAAGACTTTATTAAATTTGTCTATTCCAATTTATGTGTTAATTAATATATCTATTTTAAATTAAAGTGTTCATGTTTCATGTAGGTACAGCCGAATGTGGAGATTCATTCAAGTTAGGTGCATGAACGTCTACTTACAATGCATGATGTGGGAACACAATTAAAGATGATTCATGAATGGGCTGGTTCGATGAACGTAAGGATGATGCATGAATGATTTAATACAATGAATGGAAGAATGCATGAATATTCAGTTACATGCATCGGTTGCTGTCCATTGATCTCCTAAGTACCTATTCGGCCAAAAGGCATCTCTTGGAGTGTCCATTCATACATTGGCCGAACCTAGACATGCCCATTTCTCTCCCATACATTCACCAAGTCTTCAAGTTCAATTACTTAGCTATGAAGTTGTCCATTCATTCTTCTTCCAGCCGAATATAAACATAGTTATTAGGAAGTTCATTTAACTTAGTTACAACCGAATTAATATAGCCTTTAAGTTTGTACAAATTGTCCATTCGGCTATCCTTAGTAGATTATGAATAGCCTACTTGTTTATTGTAAAAGGTTACAGAATTTGATTATTGAAAACTTGATTGAGAGGTTTCCTCCTATCCTATTTTGTACGAGTCTCGTTCTGACTTATCTAGCTCGCTAGTGGTGTCAACCCGACTCCTTAAACTTATCACCATTCTGGTGTGGCGTTCTCCACCTTTTTATACCTTTGGTTCTTACCTCTATATAGGTAACGGGTCAAGGTCCATCTTCGACTATCCATCAATTTCACCTTAAGCAACATAAGTCCCGGGGCAATACTTCATATAGTATTGAATCGTTCTTCAGCTTGAGTTCACTTTAACATCTCTATTTTAACTTTAAAAATTATAAACTTAATTTTTTTCTTGTAAAACCCAAACCTAACATCTATCATCAAACTTCACCTATCCTTTGAACCCTTTTGCCAACTTCCGCTTAAAGTTAATCAAAATCCATTTTTTTCTCACCAAACGAACTACTCTTCTCGTCGACGATCGGGAAAACAAGTGACTCGAATCTACATCATTGAGCCGAATCACGTCAGTTTCTGACAGGGATGTGAAGTTTTTGAGTCATTTCTGGAGGACTCTTTGGAGCAAATTAGGTACGAAACTTATGTTTTCTACTACTTGTCATCCCCAGACTGATAGAAAAACTGAGGTTGTTAATAGAGTTTTATCTACTTTACTTTGTTCCATCATTAAAAAGAATGTCAAAACTTGGGAAGATTGTTTGCCACATGTTGAATTCGCTTATAACCATGCTGTACATTCTGCTACTAAGATGTCACCTTTTGAGGTTGTTTATGGCTTTAATCCTATTACGCCTCTAGATATGTTGCCTTTGCCACAAGAACAGGTGATGAACAGGGACAGTAAAGCAAAAGCAGAATACGTGAAGAAATTGCATCTACAGGTTAAGGAGAACCTCGAACAAAGGACTCAGCAATACAAAAAGCATGCAAATAAGGGTAGAAAGCGAGTCACCTTCGATGTTGGTGATTGGGTATGGGTTCATTTCCGAAAGGAACATTTTCTAGCCCAAAGGCGGTCCAAGCTGTTACCTCGCGGAGATGGTCCTTTTCAGGTGTTGGAGAAAGTGAATGACAATGCCTACAAGTTAGACTTGCCGGGAGAATACAATGTGAGTGCCACATTTAATGTTTCTGATTTAACCCCTTATGATGATTCTACAGATTTGAGGACAAATCCTTTTCAAGAAGGGGGAATGATGTCAGCACATTTACGCCAACAAAGCAAATTGATCCGGAGGTCTTACCATTAGGACCTATTACCCGTTCTGAGGCAAAGAAATTCAGGGAAGTCTTGTTCCTTACTTGTGCAACAATTCCAGATTCAATTCCAGATTTATTCAATCATGTTCATGCCTTTGAACATAGGCTTTATAACATGTTGCATGCTGATATGTGACATATCTCTGTTATATTACTAGTTCATGCGTTTAAGTATGCATATATTATGTTAAGTACGTTTCTGCAATTCGGTTCATAGTCTTTGTATTATTTCTAAGTTGTTTCTAAATTGTAAGTGTGTTAAAGAATAAGAATTGCAAGTGTTCCAGCTTGTAATTGTGATTTCCATTAAATTTACAAGACTTTGATGGAAGTTTGATATGTTTTGATTAGGTACAATAATGGACAGCAGCTTAAGGCCTCATTTCTAGCTCGGTTAAAGCTCAAATATGTGCGTGCAGCTCCTCTCAACTTGAAATAGATTTGAAAGTTCGTTTCCAGCTCATTTCAGCTTAGTACATTTCCAGCTAGCTCAATTTCAGCTCTACCAGCTCAACTCTAGCTAACAAGTCCAGATCTAGCTGGAACGTGTCCTACGTGTCGGGGAGTGTCCCATACACATGTGGCAGCCTATGTGGCATCCCAGTATGTACAGCACACACGTAACAGCCTTGACACATGTGTGTGCATGTGTGGCCGAAATTAGCCCTCTTCTCTACATATGACGCCAAATTCAAAGGGATAAGAACAAGAGTTCAAATGTTTGAATTTCAAACGTTTTGGATAAGAACAAGAGTTCAAATGTTTGAATTTCAAACGTTTCACACATATTCAATGTGTGGCTGGTATTTGATGGTGCCAAGAGAGGATATAACTCCTTCATATTCAAATTTGAATTCTTTATTTACAGCCACTAATTCAAATTCGACAACCCCTTCCTTGTACTTATAAATAGATGTTTAAACAATGTAATCTGGTTAGATTTTTTTATTAAACAAATACTTGTGAGAATTTTCTCTCAATTTTGGTTCTTCATTGAACTTTCTTTTGACATTTTAGACTTAGTTTGTCCTGTCAAAACTTCCTTGATACTTAGGGTTCCTAGATTACTATCTAGAGGGTCCAAGTCCTTTGACGTGAAACATATTCGATTCAGGTTTGCATAGTCTATTGTGCAGGTTTTTTCGAGTTTTTCGTCTCCAATTTTATTTTTTTTATATGTTGAATTTTGTTCCCTTTCTTTCGTTTTGTTTGTGTGTTGTTTATGCTGCAGAAAGGATGTTGCTATAATCCTAGATCCGTAATCCTTTAAGGTTCGTTGTTTCAATAAGCAACGCCTTATCAGTTCTTGAGCTTGAGTTGGGCCTTTGTGACTCGTATCAAAACTCCAATGGCTTAACGATGGCGGAGAACTTAAGGTGACAAAGAAAGTTCTTATTTCATTTTCAATCGAAAAATATCAAGACGAAGTGATGTTTGACGTTGTTCTGATGCATGCTGGGCATCTTCTTATTGGACGCCCCTGGCAATTTGACAAGTGAGCGATTCATGATGGATACACAAACTGATTCTCCTTCAAACATTTGGGACGAATAGTGACGTTAGCTCCGCTAACACCCAAACAAGTTTATGAAGATCAACTCAAAATGAGGAGTTCTATTGCACAATCAAAAGAAAATGAGCGGGAGCAAAAAAATGAAAAGAATAAAGAAAAGAGTGTAGAAAAGAAGAAAAACAAAAAATGAGTGATAAAAAAAGAGAAAACGATGCAACAGAAAAAGAAAAAGAGATAAGTGATGATAATAAAAAAAAAAGTTTGTATGTAAAAGAGAGAGAGGTTAGGAAATCGATGTTAAAACAACCATTGTTGGTTTTGTTGTACAAGGAAAGTCTGCTTGGTTCTAACGAATTTGATGACAAGTTACCCTCTTTTGTTTTGTCTATGTTGCAGGAGTTTGAAGATGTATTTCTGGAAGAAATCTCGAGTGGGTTACCACCTATTCGTGGAATTGAACATCAAATAGATTTGGTGATACGAGTCACAAAGGCCCAACCCAAGATTAAGAAAGTGATGGGCTCAAATCAAGAAAATCAAGATTCACTTTCTTGTTTTCAAGAAAATCAAAAAATCGAATCTTGGCCCAATTTTGATGTTCAGAGCGATTTCAAGAATCAAGAAAATCAAGATTTCAAATCTTGGAAATCTTGGTCTAAGAAACTGAATCTTGCAGCCAAAGCGCGTTGGATCTCCATTACGAGCGTCAACGACCCAACTTCGGTAGGAGATGGATCACAAGCCCAAATTCTTAAAGGCGAGGCCCAATAAGCAAATTCCCAGCCCAATCAAGAAATCCATACATATTTAGTTGAAAATCAGGCCAAAATGTCAAAGGGCCCAATTTGTAAAAATTTTAGTTGTTTAAGTTAATTTTTAAGTTTTAGGAATATCACATGTTAAATTCGGCCCAAAACAGCCCAATAGGATGCATGGCCGAATTTTCCTTTGTTTTTTTAATTAAGTTTAAATTTTTTAAGTTTTCTAATTAGATTAGGATTTGTTGGAGGCCTATATAAGCATTGGCCAGCCACCCTTTGTAAACATCTTATTATTTTTTTTTCTATCAAATTTCAGATTTGTTGAGTGCAAAATTTTCTTTGGGGTTTTCTCCAAGAATTCTCTCTTGAGTTTTCTTTAGAAGTTGTTTTAACAATCTTTTGATTGTGGGAGCCATCTTCAACCTTCTTCTTGCCATCGATATTCTTTTGAGGGGAGATTAGAGCCGTTTGAAGAGATTTGTGAAATCTTTCGGGATTTCAAGGATCTTTAGGACTTATCCTTTAATTCTTGCTATTTTCGATTTCTTTCTTTACTTTTCTTTGCTTATACTTGTGCCGATTTCTCATCTAATATTTTGCTGTTCTTGTTTGTTTTCCAGCATTGATTAAACTCAAGATCTCATCGTTTAAGTTGTTCGACTATTGGCAGCACCCATTCGAACCCAAAAATCCCCAATTCCTAGGGTTTGGCCGATTGGATTTCTTTCAATTTGGGAATCAATTGATTGCTGGAAATTGGGCATTCTTGGCCGAATCAATTTGTTAACCGATTCGCAATCTTTCTATACTTCCAATTTCGTTTGATTCATCTATTCTATTTCTTTGTTTCTTGCTGCTCCTTTAACTGAATTTGGGGATTTAATTTCAGATCTGATTAGTTTAATCTTGTTCTTTGTTTTAATTTTCAGATCTATTCGTTTAGAGCTTTCGTAGGAGTTTCCAGTGACTTTGCAACTCGATCTTGGTCCGCGTGCATTCCTCTATCATTTGGTATCATGTTTTGGGCGTTTTGGGTGTTCTTGGTTGATTTCTAAACTAATCTCAATTTTTTAAAGCAAAAACAGCAGTTTTACCCAGAAAAATTGTTCAAAAAAAATTCATTTAAGTGGGTAAATGTTGTCCAATTGATCTGAAATTTTACATACATATTTGTGGCACTGTTATTGAATATAAAAAAATAATCCCGCAAAAAAATCTGTCAAAAAAGTCAAAAAAATCAAAAAAGACGAAATTCAATAAAAATTTTAAAAAAGACTTAGCGGGTTGAGTTTGGTGCCCAAACTTTCTAGATCAAAAATTCAATATTTAAGGACAGCCAAGATTTAATTTCATGATTTTTTGAGATTGGGAACACCTCGAACGAAGTTGTCAAGTTACTCCACAATTTTTCGGGTTTTCTGTTTTCAGCAATTTTTATTGATTCTTAACTGTAGGTTTTCATTTGTTTCCCTTTATTCTTCCTTTACGTCATCTAACAGCTTCTTGTTTCTTGTGTTAGTAGGATTTAAACGTGTGCACAACTTCTTCCTCGGTGCAACACGAATCAATTGGTGTCTCGTCAGTTTTTGGAATCCTAGTGCAAATTAGGATTCTTTGGTAGATCGGTTCATCCACTCTCTAATTGGTTGATATAAACTCTGATAAAGAACTCACAAGATTGACTTCTACCTCATTGAGAATTTGAATTTACTTTTTGAGTGATTAACGGTGAGGTTTGCTAACTTTTATTTTTGAGTGTTGAGTGTTTATTTTGCAGGTATTTCAAAAAAAAAAAGAGGAAAAAAATAAGATGGTAGTCCACCGAACCCTTAATAGCCAAATGGGAGATGATTTTGATAACCAAAGGACCAATATTTTCCATTCTAGGTGTTTTATAAAAGGTAACTTATATTCACTTATTATTGATAGTGGGAGTTGTTCGAATCTAGTTAGCAGTTATTTGGTGGATTCCTTAATGTTACCTTGTATTAAGCACCCTAAGCCGTATCACCTTCAGTGGCTTAATGAATGCTCAGAAGTTAAAGTAACAAAACAGTCATTGATCACTTTTAAGCTCGGGAATTATGAGGATGAGGTATGGTGTGATGTGGTCCCAATGCATGCGGCACACTTGCTCCTTGGACGGCCTTGGCAATTTGATCGTGATGTTACACACCAAGGAAAGCTTAATAGATACTCTCTTGTGTTTAAAGGCCAAAAATTCACTCTTGCTCCTTTAAATCCCAGTGATGTATATAAAGATCAATTAAAAATGATGAAATTTTGTGAGGGGGTAAGGGAGAAAGGAAAAATACAAAAGACAGAGAGAAAAGAGGCTAGTAGTGAAAAAAGTCAAAATCTAAATAGCCCAAAGGTGAGTGAATCCGCAAGTGGTAAAATGAGAGTGAAAAATTTGATGGCAACAAAAAAAGATGTGCGGAGAGCCCTACTCAATAAACATCCTTGTATCCTTGTGAGGTTTAGGCAAAACTATTTATCTTTATCTAACATTAACGAAAATTTGCCTAGTGTGTTTCAATGTTTTTTGCAGGATTATGAGGATGTTTTTAGTAAGACCCCTAAAGGTTTACTACCTTTACGTGGGATAGAACACTTCCATTGGCCACATACGAAAGATAACTTTCAACGTCAATACCTTTCCGATGAAAGACGCTTTCATACGATCAACATAGGCAAGGTTGAAGATGAAATCACACTACATGAGCCTGAAGGTAAGCGAGGTAAGGAATTTTTAGCAACTGAGTCCCGTGCAGATTTGAAAATTATTGATAAAACTTTTGGTGACTTAGTTCTTAAAAGATCCCTTCATTTTGATCCGATTAATTGTTATTCTTCGATTGTGGTTGATAAAGTCATTACGAAAGGTTAACTCAACAACAGAGCTTCGAATACACTATGCCCCCGATGAGCGAAGGTTTGTTTTAAATGAAAAAGGTAAAATCGACCCTTATTCTTCTGCTTATCAAGGTAAGATGCTTGAAACCTTTGAAACACTTTTGTACTCCTCGGATAGTGATAAAGATCGTGTTGATGAACACTTAGATCGAAACGTGCTTGACTGTCCTATTTTATTTATTGATGATCTATCTGTTTTGATGGTTAATAAAAAGATTCTTGTTTTTGATAATGCATGTGTGAGTGAATCTATAGACTATCGATTAATGCATGGTATGATTATGCAATTCTGTGAACCATGTGAATCTTTTCAAATACCTACTTGTGATGATTATGTTTACCATTTGATTTATTACTCGCAATTTATTCACGGTTTGTGGGAACAATTTGAGACGACTGAATGCCTTAAAACATGTCCATCTTTGTTTCGAATATTTGACGAGGAAGTGGCGAGTAAATTAGATTGTTTGCATGGTAATCTGAATCTGTCCATTCACATGCGTTATACCTGTTCTGTTATGCTTATGATTGGACTACAAGCTTGTTTCCGTTGCTATTTACTATCTCATGGCTATTCTTTTCAATGGACTCAATTCCTATTAGTCCCGTTCGATAGAGGAAAGTCGAGTTCATTTGATTTTTCAGATTCGACGACGAATCTTTTTGAGGAAAGGGGGAATGATACGAGTCACAAAGGCCCAACCCAAGCTTAAGAAGGTGATGGGCTCAAATCAAGAAAATCAAGATTCACTTTCTTGTTTTCAAGAAAATCAAGAAATCGAATCTTGGCCCAATTTTGCTGTTCAGAGCGATTTCAAGAATCAAGAAAATCAAGATTTCAAATCTTGGAAATCTTGGTCCAAGAAACCGAATCTTGCAGCCAAAGCGCGTTGGATCTCCATTACGAGCGTCAACGACCCAATTTCAGTAGGAGATGGATCACAAGCCCAAATTCTTAAAGGCGAGGCCCAATAAGCAAATTCCCAGCCCAATCAAGAAATCCATACATATTTAGTTGAAAATCAGGCCAAAATGTCAAAGGGCCCAATTTGTAAACATTTTAGTTGTTTAAGTTAATTTTTAAGTTTTAGGAATATCACATGTTAAATTCGGCCCAAAATAGACCAATACGATGCATGGCCGAATTTTCCTTTGTTTTTTTAATTAATTTTAAATTTTTTTAGTTTTCTAATTAGATTAGGATTTGTTGGAGGCCTATATAAGCATTGGCCAGCCACCCTTTGTAAACATCTTATTATTATTTTTTTCTATCAAATTTCAGATTTGTTGAGTGCAAAATTTTCTTTGGGGTTTTCTCCAAGAATTCTCTCTTGAGTTTTCTTTAGAAGTTGTTTTAACAATCTTTTGATTGTGGGAGCCATCTTCAACCTTCTTCTTGCCATCGATATTCTTTGGAGGGGAGATTAGAGCCGTTTGAAGAGATTTGTGAAATCTTTCGGGATTTCAAGGATCTTTAGGACTTATCCTTTAATTCTTGCTGTTTTTGATTTCTTTCTTTACTTTTCTTTGCTTATACTTGTACCGATTTCTCATCTAATATTTTACTGTTCTTGTTTGTTTTCCAGCATTGATTAAACTCAAGATCTAATCGTTTAAGTTGTTCTCCTATTGGCAGCACCCATTCGAACCCAAAAATCCCCAATTCCTAGGGTTTGGCTGATTGGATTTCTTTCAATTTCGGAATCAATTGATTGCTGGAAATTGGACATTCTTGGCCGAATCAATTTGTTGATCGATTCGCAATCTTTCTATACTTCCAATTTCGTTTGATTCATCTATTCTATTTCTTTGTTTCTTGTTGCTCCTTTAATTGAATTTGGGGATTTAATTTCAGATCTGATTAGTTTAATCTTGTTCTTTGTTTTAATTTTCAGATCTGTTCATTTAGAGCTTTCGTAGGAGTTTCCCGTGACTTGGCAACTCGATCTTGGTCTGTGTGCATTCCTCTATCATTTGGTGCCGAGAGCTGCGATTCCAAACTGCCCTACTTATCGAAGCAATCCTGAAGAAACGAAGGAACTATAGAAACAAGTAAATGAACTTCTTGAGAAGGGCTATGTACGTGAAAGCCTTAGTCCCTGCGTCGTACCTATTTTGCTTGTTCCAAAGAAGGATGGAACGTGGAGAATGTGCGTAGACTACCGCGCTATAAACAAAATAACCATCAAGTATCGACATCCTATACCGCGATTGGATGATATGCTTGATGAGTTGAGTGGTGCAAGTCTGTTTTCAAAAATCAATCTCAAAAGTGGATATCACCAAATACGTATGCGTGAAGGTGATGAATGAAAGACTGCTTTCAAAACGAACCATGGGCTTTACGAGTGGCTCGTTATGCCGTTTGGCTTAACAAACACTCCAAGCACGTTCATGAGACTTATGAATCACATTTTAAGACCTTTTATTGGTAGATTTTGCTTAGTATATTTCGATGATATCTTGATTTATAGTAAGACTTTGGATGACCATGTAATGCATTTAAAGGCTGTTTTGGAGGTTTTGAGGAAAGAAACTTTATTTACTAATTTGAAGAAATGCGATTTTGTACTAACAAAATTGTGTTTTTAGGATTCGTTGTTAGCTCGGAGGGCCTTGAAGTTGATCAGGAGAAGGTCAAGGCAATCCAAGAATGGCCCCGTCCGACAAATGTCTCCTAAGTTCGAAGTTTCCATGGATTAGCCAGCTTTTATCGATGGTTCGTGCTAAACTTTAGTACTTTGGCTGCACCCTTAACTGGGGTTATTCATAAGAATTCTAACTTCATATGGGGAGAGGAACAAGAAAAATCATTTCTGAAAATTAAAGATTGTTTAACTCATGCACCTTTATTAGCATTGTCGAATTTTGATAAAACTTTCGAGTTAGAATGTGATGCATCAGGTTTAGGTATTGAAGCCGTGTTGATGCAAGATGGACGCCCTATTACGTATTTTAGTGAGAAACTCAACGGTGCCGTACTAAACTATCTGATTTACGACAAGGAGCTCTACTCATCGATTCGAGCCTTAGAAACGTGGCAGCACTATCTTTGGCCTAAAGAATTTGTAATACATACCGATCACGAGTCCTTGAAGTATTTGAAAGGGCAACACAAGTTGAACAAGCGGCATGCTAACTGGGTAGAATTTCTCGAATCTTTTTGATATAGAGGTGCGCGCGGACCAAGATCGAGTTGCCAACTCACGGGAAACTCCTACGAAAGCTCTAACAAACAAATTTGAAATCAAAACAAATAATGAGATTAAATCTGGAAATTTCAAGATCTGGAATAAGAACCCAAAAATCAGCAAGATATAATCAAGAATCGAAACACTTACGAGAAGAGGTTTCTTTAAAACCAAGATCACGAATTAGCAATCAAGAACAGATCCAATCAGCCGAATCTAAGAAAACAAACACAAGCAGCAAATTAAACTTAAAATTTCAGCAAATAAATGGAATAAAATTGGGGTTTTGGACGGCAAGAAGAAAAGAAGTAGAATCGAAGAATCAAACACAATTGAAAGGAAAGAAAGGATGCGAATCTGCCAATGAGTTGATTCGGCCAAGAATGATCAATTTCCAGTAACCGAATGTTCCCCAAATTGAATATGACCCAATCGACCAAGCCCTAGAATTTGGGGATTTTGATATCGAATCTTTGCTGCCAACGAGGGAAAAATAAATTTTCGATTCTTGGAGTTGGAATGTGGCTAAAAGAACACAAGAATAATAGCAAATAAGTAAGATAAAGAATTGACCCAAGAGAAACAAAGAAATAAATTGAAACAACAAGAAATAAAGAAAAGTCCTAAGAACCCTTGAATTCCCTAAAGAATTCACAAATCCCTTCAAACGGCTCTAATCTCCCCTCCAATGAATATCAATAGCAAGAAGAAGGTTGAAGATGGCTCCCACAATCCAAAAATTGTTAAAACAGCTTCTAAAGAAAACTCAAGATAGAATTCTTGGAGAAAACCCCAAAGAAAATTCTGCTCTCAATAAATCTGAAAATTTAATAAAATCTAAGTTGTGTTTACAAAGGGTGGCCGACCATTTATTATATAGGCCTCCAACTAATCCTAATCTCATTAGGAAACTTAAAATTTAAACCTAATTAATAAAAACAATAAGAAAATTTCGGCCAAACACTTAAATGGGTTGTTTGGGCCGAATTTAACACTTCATATTCCTAGAGCCTAAAAATTTAAATTAACAATTAAAATGTTTATAAATTGGGCCCTTTGACATTTTGGCCTGATTTTCAACTAAGTATATATGAAAGTCTTGATTGGGCTGGAATTTGCTTATTGGGCCTCGCCTTCAAGAATTTGGGCTTGTGATCCATCTCCTACCAAATTTGGGTCGTTGATGCTCGTAACAGAGATCCAATGCACCTTGGCTACAAGATTCGGTTTCTTGGACCAAGATTTCCAAGATTTGAAATCTTGAATTTCTCGATTCTTGAAATCGCTCCAAACAGCAAAATTGGGCCAAGATTCGGTTTCTTGATTTTCTTGAAAACAAGAAAGTGAATCTTGATTTTCTTGTTCTTTTGTGTACGCATCTAAGGCCTTGCTAAAAAATTCTTGAATGGTCCCATTTAGTTTGGAACGCATTTGTCGGGCCTTTGATCTCGTTATTGGGCCTTGTGGTAGTTTGAGCCCATCACGTTCTTGGGTTGGGCCTTTGAGACTCGTATCACTTTTCCCTATGTTATTAAAAATAAAAAAGGTAAGGAAAACGTAGTGGCTGATGCACTATCTCGAAGGTATGCTTTATTAAATGTTTTGGATGCTAAATTGATGGGGTTTGTATTTCTTAAAGATTTATATGTCAGTGATACTGACTTTGGTGAATTCTTTCGGTTATGCACAAAGGGAGCCTACGAAAAGTACTATCGACATGATTGGTACTTATTTTGAGAAGGAAAGCTATATATACCCCAAGGTTCCGTTCGAGAGGTGTTGATCGAAGAAGCGCATAGTGGTGGATTAATGGGGCATTTCAGAGTTGCCAAGACTTTAGCCACACTCAACGAACACTTCTTTTGGCCCAAGATGCGACGAGATGTCAAACGATTTTGTAATCGATGCATTGCGTGCAAACGGGCTAAGTCACGAATAAAGCCCCATGGTTTGTATAAGCCATTACCCATTCTCGAAACCCCTTGGTCTAATATCTCAATGGATTTCGTGCTAGGTTTACCAAGGAGTAAAAATGGCCGAGATTCGATATTTGTAGTTGTGGATAGGTTTTCTAAAATGGCACACTTCATAGCATGTCATAAAACTGATGATGCCGTTAATATTGCTAACTTATTTTTCAAAGAAGTGGTCAGGTTGCATGGCATGCCTAGGACGATTGTGTCTGACCGAGACGCGAAATTTCTTAGCCATTTTTGGAGAACATTATGGGGGCGCCTTGGAACCAAGTTACTGTTTTCTACCACTTGCCATCTACAAACGGACGACCAAACTGAAGTGGTCAACCGAATTTTGTCTACATTGCTTCGAGCTATCATTCGAAAAAATTTGAAGGCTTGGGAAGATTGTTTACCGCATGTGGAGTTTGTGTATAATCGAGCTGTTCACTCAGCTACCAAACTTTCTCCTTTCAAAATTGTTTATGGTTTCAATCCGTTAACACCACATGATTTGATGCCATTGCCTTCTAACCAACTCATGCATGTAGATGGAAAACGCAAGGCTGATTACGTCAAGCAATTGCACCAATGAGTTTGAGACAACATTGAGGCTAAGACCAAGAAATATGAACAACAGGCTAACAAAGGTCGTAAGCGTGTTGTGTTCGAGCCGGGAGACTGGGTTTGGGTGCACATGCGCAAGGAAAGATTTCCTGCGCAAAGACGATCTAAGCTCCTTCCGAGAGGAGATGGACCATTCCAAGTCCTCGAACGAATTAACGATAATTCTTATAAGCTGGACTTGTCAGGTGAATACAATGTTAGTGCGAGCTTTAACGTTTTTGATTTATCTCCGTTTGATGCAGATTGCGATTTTAGGACAAATCATTCTGAAGAGGAGGGGAATGATGTGAGCTCGCCTATGAACAACGTAGAGCTCGAACAAGAAGCTATCATGCTGCCCATTGGTCCGATAACACGAGCTAGAGCTAAACAATTCAAGGATGCTATTTCAGCAATGGTGGAACAAATTGTGGAAAATGATTGGGAAGCTGAATTTCGTTCCAGCTAATAAAATTTGCTGCTGGAATTTTTAGACCATTTAAATTAAGCATTTAAATAAGTTTTACTATAGCTTATAAAAATGTCTTTAATTAATTAAGTGTTTAATTTGTCTTAGTTAAATTAAAGATGTCTTGATGATGCGAGTCACAAAGGCCTTAGATGCGTATACGAAGGAAAAAGAAAATCAAGATTCACTTTCTTGTTTTCAAGAAAATCAAGAAACCGAATCTTGGCCCAATTTTGCTGTTTTGAGCAATTTAAAGAATCAAGAAAATCAAGATTTCAAATCTTGGAAATCTTCGTCCAAGAAACCGAATCTTGCAACTAAGGCGCATTGGATATCAGTTACGAGCATTAAGAAGCCAGTTTCGGGAGAGAACGGATTACAAGCCCAAGTTCTTGAAGACCAGGCCCAATAAGATGTTCCAAGCCCAATCCAGAAGTTTAAATTAGACTTAGCTGAAAATCAGGCCAAATTGTCAAAGTGGCCCAATTTAATTCTTTAAATACTTAATTTTAATTTTTAGACTTTATGAATAAATTTCTATGTAAAAATTCAGTCCAAGAGGCCCATTTAAAGGCCTTGGACGAAATTCCCCTTTGAAAGTCAAAATTAGGGTTTTTTTTTTAAGTTTTCCTAGTAGGGCTAGGAAAGTAGTTAGGAGGCCTATATATATGGCTTGGCCAGCCACCTTTAAACACATTGAAAAATACACTTGAAATCATATTTTGATTGCTTGCAAATTCTCTTGAGCTTTTCTCCAAGAATTTTCTCTTGAGTTTTCTTTAGAAGTAGTTTTAACAATCTTTTAAATTGTGGGAGCCATCTTCAGCCTTCTTCTTGCCATTGTTTTTCATTGGAGGGAATATTAGAGCCGTTTGAAGAGAGTTGTGAAATCTTTCAGGATTTCAAGGCTTCTTAGGACTTTCTTTATTTTCTTGTTGTTCATTCTTCTTTATTAATTTCTGCTTGTGCTGATTTATTGATTAACTTGGGATTAATTGTTCTTGTTGCGTTTCAGCCTTTCCAAACTTCAAGATCTTATTCGGCTTTGTTCTTAGGCATCAAGAAACGTTCTTCATTCATAATTTCCAGATTTCTTGCCGCCCAAGTATTTCTTATTCTATTCGATTTGGATTTCTTGATCTCACAAGTTTAGTTCTCTGTTTTCTGTTTTCGTTGCGCCAATTTGTTTATAGATCTCATAGGACTTTCCCGTGACTTGAAAACTCGATCTTGGTCCGCGTGCAACCCCTCTATCATTTGGTATCAGATTTTGGGCATTTTGGGTGTTCTTGGTGGATTTCTAAACTGATATTCTTTTTAAAATAGCAAACAGCAGTTTTTACCCAGAAAAATTTTTGGAAAGAAATTCATTTGAGTGGGTAAATATTGTCCGATTGGTATAAAATTTTATATGCATATTTTTGGAACTGTGATAGATTATTAAAAAATATTTTCCACAAAAAAATCAGTAGAAAAAGTCGAAAAAATTGAAAAAGACAAAATCAAGAAAAAAATTAAAAAATATTCAGTGGGTTGAGTTTAGAGCCGAAACTTTCCAGATCACAAATAAAATATTTAAGGACATTCTAGTTTAAATTTCGTGATTTTTGGAGATCGGAAACACCTCAAACGAAGTTGTCAAGTTACTCCGCAGTTTTTCGGGTTTTTAGTTTTCAACAATTTTTATTGATTCTTAGCTGTAGGTTTTCATTTGTTTGCTTTTTATTCTCCCTTTACAATATCTAACACCTTCTTGTTTCTTGTATTAGTAGGATTTAAAAGTGTGCACAATTCTTCCTTGGTGCGACACAAATCAATTAGTGTCTCGTCATTTTTTTGGACTCCTAGTGCAAATTAGGATTCTTTGGTAGTTTCGGTTCAGACACTTTCTAATTGATTGATATAGACTCTACTAAAGAACTCACAAGACTGAATTCTACCTCTTTGAGAATTTGATTTTCCTTTTTAAGTGAATAACGGCGAGGTTTGTTTTTTTTTTTAGTGTTGAGTGTTTGTTTTGCAGGTATTTCAAAAAAAAAGAGAAAAAAATAAGATCGTAGTCCGCCGCACCCTTAACATCCAAATGGGAGACGATTTTGATCACCAAAGGACCAATATTTTCCATTCTAGATGTTTTATAAAAGGTAACTTATGTTCACTTATTATTGATAGTGGGAGTTGTTCGAATGTAGTTAACAGTTATTTGGTAGATTCTTTAAAGTTACCTTGTATCGAGCACCCTAAGACGTATCACCTTCAGTGGCTTAATGAATGCTCGGAAGTTAAAGTTACAAAATAGTCTTTGATCACTTTTAAGCACGGGATTTACGAGGATGATGTATGGTGTGATGGGGTCCCAATGCATGCGACACACTTGCTCCTTGGACAGCCTTGTTAATTTGATCGTGATGTTACACACCAAAGCAAGCTCAATAGATACTCTCTTGTGTTTAAAGGCCGAAAATTCACTCTTGCTCCTTTAAATCGCAATGATGTATATAAAGATCAATTAAAAATGATGAAATTTTGTGAGGGGGTGAGGGAGAAAGAACAAATAAAAAAGACAGAGAGAAAAGAGGCTAGTAGTGAAAAAAGTCCAAATTTAAATGGCCCAAAGGTGAGTAAACCCGCAAGTGGTAAAACTAGAGAGAAAAATTTGATTGCAACAAAAACAGATGTGCGGATAGCCCTACTCAATAAACAACCTTGTATCCTTGTGAGGTTTAGGGAAAACTATTTATCTCTATCTAACATTAATGGATATTTGCTTAGTGTGTTTCAATGTCTTTTGCAGGATTATGTGGATGTTTTTAGTGAGGCCCCTAAAGGTTTACCACCTTTACGTGGGATATAACACTTCCATTGGCCACATATGAAGAAGGATGTCGAAAAGGTATGTTCTAAGTGCATCACATGTAAACAAGCAAAATCTAAGGTAATGTCTCATGGCCTTTACACTCCTTTGTCGATTCCTACTTCACCATGGGTAGACTTATCCATGGATTTTATTCTAGGATTGCCACGAACTAAGAAAGGAAGTGTGAGTTGTTATTCTCTTGATTTGGCTTGTGTAAAATCCGCGAATTTGTGCAAATCTGTTTTGGTGAATAAAAAAAGTTTTGAATGTATGTTGGTATGTATGCGAAAATCCTCATGGTTTAACTTGATTGGTTTAATGAAATCTTTGTTACACTTCGGCATGACTAATCAAAATCAAGTTTTTAAACTCGGAATCTACTTTGGTATATTTTGTTGGAAAATCAAGCATCATCTATTGTGTGCAAATACTTTCTATTGTTTTGATACTTGGTTTTTGAATAAGGTAACAAAATTTTCCAAACTTGTTTTCAATTTTTATTCATGCCTTAAACAGTTTCTGTGGTTGTACATGAAGTTTGAGTTCCATTTGACAAAGGTTAACTCAACAACGGAGCTTCGACTACACTATGCCCCCGATGAACGAAGGTTTGTATTAAATGGAAAAGGTAAGATTGACCCTTACTCTTCTGCTTATAAAGGTAAGATGCTTGAAACTTTTGAAACACTTTTGTACTCCTCGGATAGTGACAAAGATCGTGTTGATGATTTAATTTTTGTAAAACACTTAGATCGAAACGTGCTTGACTGTCCTATTGATACGAGTCACAAAGGCCTTAGATGCGTACATGAAAGAAAGAGAAAATCAAGATTCACTTTCTTGTTTTCAAGAAAATCAAGAAACTGAATCTTGGCCCAATTTTACTGTTTGGAGCGATTTCAAGAATCAAGAAAATTAAGATTTCAAATCTTGGAAATCTTGGTCCAAGAAACTGAATCTTGTAGCCAAAGCGCATTGGATCTCCGTTACGAGCATCAACGAATTTCCCTTTTATTTTTTGTTAATTAGGTTTTTTTTAAGTTTTCCTAATGAGATTAGGAAATAGTTATAAGGCCTATTTAAAGGCATGGCCGGCCACCCTTGTGACATTACAAATTGCAATTACATTGAAATTTTAGATTTGTTTTGAGTGAAAATTCTCTTTGAGTTCTTCAAGAATTTTCTCTTGAGTTTTCTTTAGAAGTAGTTTTAACAATTTTTTTGATTGTGGGAGCCATCTTCAGCCTTCTTCTTGCCATTGATCTTCATTGGAGGGGAGATTAGAGCCATTTGAAGGGAGTTGTGAAATCTTTCTCGATTTCAAGGCTTCTTAGGACTTTTCTTTATTCTATTGCTGTTCATTCTTCTTTGTTAAATTCTGCTTGTGCCGACTTGTTGAATAATTTGGGATTAATTGTTCTTGTTTCGTTTCAGCCATTTCAAACTTCAAGATCTAATTCGGCAATTCCTTGGACATAAAGAAACGTTTTTTATTCACAAAAATTCCCCTTTTCTTGCCGTCCAATCCCTAGACCTAGTTTCAATTGATTTCGCAGTCTGTTTTTAATTTATTTGATGTTTTGTGTTCTTTGATAGTTTCAGCTGATTGGAAGTTAATCTTGGGGCATAATTTCGTGTTCTTGGCTTCCAAGAACATCTATTCATAATTGTTTTGATTCTTGGCTGTTCTTTATTGATTTGGGGATTTTTAATTTTCAGATCTAATTGATTCTAATTAAGTTTTACTGTTTCGTTTCAGATCCAAACGTTTAGAGTTTTCGTAGGAGTTTCTCGTGACTTGACAACTCGATCTTGGTCCGCGCGCAACCCTATATCACCTATTTTATTTATTGATGATATATTTGTTTTGATGGTTGATAAAAAGATTCTTGTTTTTGATAATGCATGTGTGAGTGAATCTATAAACCATCGATTAATGCATGGTATGATTGTACAACTTTGTGAACCGTGTAAACCTTTTCAAATACCTACTTGTGATGATTACATTTACCATTTGATTTATTACTCGTGATTTATTCATGGTTTGTGGAAACAATTTGAGATGATTGAATACCTTAAAACATGTCCATCTTTGTTTCGAATATTTGACAAGGCATTGGCGAGTAAATTAGCTTGTTTGCATGGTAATCTGAATCTGTCCATTTGCATGCGTTATACTCATTTTGTTATGCTTATGTTTGGACTACAAGTTCTACTTTCAATGTGGTTGACATTTGATTTTTCAGATTCGAGGATGAATCTTTTTGAGGAATGGGGAATGATACGAGTCACAAATGCCTTAGATGCATATACGAAGGAAAAAGAAAATCAAGATTCACTTTCTTGTTTTCAAGAAAATCAAGAAACTGAATCTTGGTCCAATTTTGCTATTTTGAGCAATTTTAAGAATCAAGAAAATCAAGATTTCAAATCTTGGAAATCTTCGTCCAAGAAATCGAATCTTGCAACTAAGGCACATTGGATATCAGTTACGAGCATTAACAAGCCAATTTCGGGAGAGAACGGATTACAAGCCCAAGTTCTTGAAGACCAGGCCCAATAAGATGTTCCAAGCCCATTCCAGAAGTTTAAATTAGACTTAGCTGAAAATCAGGCCAAATTGTCAAAGTGGCCCAATTTAATTCTTTAAATACTTTATTTTAATTTTTAGACTTTATAAATAAATTTCTATGTAAAAATTCAGTCCAGGAGGCCCATTTAAAGGCCTTGGACGAAATTCCCCTTTGAAGGGAGCCATCTTCAGCCTTTTTCTTGCCATTGTTCTTCATTGGAGGGAAGATTAGAGCCGTTTGAAGGGAGTTGTGAAATCTTTCAGGATTTCAAGGCTTCTTAGGATTTTCTTTATTTTCTTGCTGTTTGTTCTTCTTTTTTAATTTCTGCTTGTGCTGATTTATTGATTAACTTGGGATTAATTATTCTTGTTGCGTTTCAGCCTTTCCAAACTTCAAGATCTTATTCGGCTTTGTTCTTAGGCATCAAGAAACGTTCTGCATTCATAATTTTCAGATTTCTTGCCGCCCAAGTATTTCTTATTCTATTCGATTTGGATTTCTTGATCTCACAAGTTTAGTTCTCTGTTTTCTATTTTCATTGCGCCAATTTGTTTATAGATCTCATAGGACTTTCCCGTGACTTGACAACTCGATCTTGGTCCGCGCGCAACCTTCTATCACTTGATTTCATTTAGTTTGTCTAAATTAATGCATGTATTAAATCAGTCCAGCCGAATTTATGTGTCATGTTTTATTAATATTTAAGTTGTCACAATGTTAATTATGATGTTTACATTATGTTTTAATTTAAGTTCAGCTGAATTTGTTTGAATTAATTAAGTTCATTTGTTTTAATTCAGGTGTAGTCGAATTTGGAAATTCATTGGCTAGATGCATGCATGTAGATTCAATGAATGTGAAGATACATGTGCAGCTGGTATAATGCATTGAAGCTGATTAATTTTGGCTCTCTTCAAGGCAGCTATTCAGCCAAGAGTCAGGAGCCAATTCAACTGATACGAGTCAAAAAGGCCCAACCGATGCTCAAGAATGTGATGGGCTCAAATTACCACAAAGCCCAATAACGAGGTCAAAGGCCAGACAAATGCGTTCCAAACTAAATGGGACCATTCAGGAATTTGTTAGCAAGGCCTTAGATGCGTACACGAAAGAAAGAGAAAATCAAGATTCACTTTCTTGTTTTTAAGAAAATCAAGAAATTGAATCTTGGCCCAATTTTGTTGTTTGGAGTGATTTCAAGAATCAAGAAAATCAAGATTTCAAACCTTGAAAATCTTGGTCCAAGAAACTGAATCTTGCTGCCAAAGCGCATTGGATCTCGTTACGAGCATCAACGAACCAATTTCGATAGGAGATGGACTACAAGCCCAAGTTCTTGAAGGCAAGGCCCAATAAGATTGATAGGGGCTTGCGCACGGACCAGGATCAATTGTCAAGTTATGAGAAACTCCTAAATCGATAACTGAGGTGAGATATTTCCATGGTTTAGCTAGTTTTTATAGACGATTTGTGAAAGATTTCTCCACTATTGCTGAGTTGGTGAAATCCTTACACGAGAAGGCTAGGCCACGAATAGCCGAAACAAATGACTTCAACACCAATAAAGCAAACAAGAGGCACAAACGAGTTGTCTTTGAACTCGAAGATTGGGTTTGGATCCATATGAGGAAAGAACGATTTCCTACAAAAAGAAAGTCCAAGTTGGACCCGAGGGGCGATGGGCCTTTCCAAGTACTCGAACGGATCAACGACAATGCCTATAAAATTGATCTACCTGGTGAGTACAATGTAAGTTCTACTTTTAATGTGGCTGACTTGTCCCCATTTGATTTTTTAGATTCGAGGACGAATCTTTTTGAGGAAGGGGGGAATGAAACGAGTCATAAAGGCCCAACCCAAGCTCAAGAACATTGATACGAGTCATAAAGGCCCAACCCAAGTTCAAGAAACTGATGGGCTCAAATTGCCACAAGGCCTAATAACGAGATCAAAGGCTCGACAAATGCGGTCCAAACTAAATGGGACCATTCAAGAGTTTGTTAGCAATGCCTTAGATGCATACACGAGAGAACAAGAAAATCAAGATTCACTTTCTTATTTTTAAGAAAATCAAGAAACCGAATCTTGGCCCAATTATGCTGTTCGAAGAGATTTCAAGGATCAAGAAAATCAAGATTTCAAATCTTGGAAATCTTGGTCCAAGAAACCAAATCTTGCAGCCAACACGCATTGGATCTCTGTTACGAGCATCAACGACCCAATTTCGGAACGAGATGGATCACGAGCCCAAATTCTTGAAGGCGAGGCCCAATAACCAAATTCCAGCCCAATCAAGAAATTCCTTCATACTTAGTTGAAAATCAGGCCAAAATGTCAAAGGGTCCAATTTATAAACATTTTAATTGTTTAATTTAATTTTTTAAGCTGTAGGAACATACATGTAAAATTCGGCCCAAAAATAGCCCATATATATGCTTGGCCGAATTTTCCTTTATTTTATTCTATTAATTAGGTTTAATTTTATTAGTTACTTGTTAGATTAGGATTACTTGAGGCCTATTTAAAGGCATGGCCGACCACCCCTTGTACAACACACTTAGATTCATTCTTAAATTTCAGATTTGAAAGAGCAGAATTTTCTTTGAGTTTTCTCCAAGATTTCTCTCTTGAGTTTTCTTTAGAAGTTGTTTTAACAATCTTTGGATTGTGGGAGCCATCTTCAACCTTCTTGCCATCGATATTCTTTGGAGGGGAGATTAGAGCCGTTTGAAGGAATTTGTGAATTCTTTCGGGAATTCAAGGGTTCTTAGGACTTTTCTTTATTTCTTGTTGTGTTGTTTTATTTCTTTATTCCTACTTGTGCCGATTCTTTACCTCATTTTTTTGTTGTTCTTCTTGTGTTTTTCCAGCCATATTTAACTCAAAGAATCAAATTAAATCATCATTCATTGGCAGCAAAGAGTCGTTCTCAAAAATCCCCAATTCCTAGGGTTTGGCCGATTGGATCTCTTTCAATTTGGGGATCAATTGATTGCTGGAAATTAGGCATTCTTGGCCGAATCAATCCCTTGGTAGATTCGCATCCTTTCCATACTTTCAATTCCGTTTGATTCGTTTTTTTCTATTTCTTTGTTTCTTGCTGCTCTTTTAATTGAATTTGGGGAATTTCAATTCAATTCTGATTTGCTTTTAATCTTGTTCTTTGTTTTGATTTCAGATCTGATTCGTCTAGAGCTTTCATAGGATTTCTCGTGACTTGGCAACTCAATCTTGGTTTGCGCGCAACCCCGTATCATTTGGTATCAGATTTTGGGCGTTTTGGGTGTTCTTGGTTGATTTCTAAACTGATCTCAAAATTTTAAAGCAAAAACAGCAGTTTTACCCAGAAAAATTGTTCGAAAAAAATTCATTTAAGTGGGTAAAAATTTTCCAATTGATCTGAAATTTGACATACATATTTGCGTCACTGTGATTGAATATAAAAAAATTAATCCCGTAAAAAAATCAATCAAAAAAGTCAAAAAAATCAAAAAATACGAAATTCAATAAAAATTTAAAAAAAGATTCAGCGGGTTGAATTTGGTGCCCAAACTCTCCAAATCAAAAATTCAGTATTTAAGGACATTCCAGATTTAATTTCATGATTTTTTGAGATTGGGAACACCTCGAACAAAGTTGTCAAGTTACTCCGCAGTTTTTCGAGTTTTCTGTTTTCAGCAATTTTTATTGATTCTTAGCTGTAGGTTTTCATTTTTTTTGCCTTTATTCTTCCTTTACATTATCTAACACCTTCTTGTTTCTTGTGTTAGTAGGATTTAAACGTGTGCACAACTTCTTCCTCGGTGCAACACGAATCAATTGGTGTCTCGTCAGTTTTTGCCATCCTAGTGCAAATTAGGATTCTTTGGTAGATCGGTTCATCCACTCTCTAATTGGTTGATATAAACTCTCCTAAAGGACTCACAAGACTGAATTCTAGCTCATTGAGAATTTAAAAAAAAATTTTGAGTGATTAACGGTGAGGTTTGATAACTTTTATTTTTGAGTGTTGAGTGTTTATTTTTGCAGTTTTTTTTTTTGGAAAATGTCTAAAGATGACCATAATGATACACTTATGGAAGTCCAACAACAGTTAGACGGGCACGCTGCTGCAATCACACAAATAAATGCTACACTTCAAGCATTGAATACTACTTTGAATAAGGTATGAATGAATCAAGAACTTCAATATCGAGATCCAATCAGGGAAGATAGGAATAACCAGCCCCATAGGCGCGGCCCTCGACGTGTCCCTAGAATGGATGATGATTTTCATGATCATGGACAACCTTCTTTGGCAAAATCGAAGTTCACAATTCCCTAATTTCGTGGTAAGAATGATCCAGAAGCTTATTGTGAATGGGAATCTAAGATTGAACTAATGTTTAGGTATTATAAATGTCTGGATGATGAGAAAGTTGCGTTAGCAACGCTGGAATTTTCAGATTATGCATTAAGTTGGTGGACTCAACTTGGGGTAAATCGTCATTGGAATTATGAAGGTGAGATTTCGACATGGGAGGAGTTGAAACAAATTATGCGCAAAAAGGTTTGTTCCACCTCACTACTATAGGGAGATTAAAACAAAGCTTAGAAGACTTATTCAAGGTAGTAGGACAGTGGATGAATATTTTAAGGAGATGGAGATGCTCATTCAGAGAGCTAATGTGGAGGAGGATGAGGAAACAACTATGGTTCGATTTAATGATGGTTGAATAGGCCGATAGCTAATACATTGAGGTTACAAACTTACATTGGTTTGGAAGAAGCAGTTCATAAAGCCATTGAGATCGAGCAACAACTAAAGGAACAAAGGTTTGGTTCTTTCTCGACTTCACAATATTACCGAGGTAACAACTCCAATTCTGATTTTAGGACTTCGAAATCCCCTTTTGTTACTAACAAGTCTTCTTTGAGTAATGGAAGTAAACAATCAGATTGGAAAAAAGGGGCTCCTGCTAAAACGCAAACACCTTCTAAGCAGCCCAATTTAGGTGATTCGAGTGCGAAGAGGACTCGTGAGATTGAATGCTTTAAGTGCAAAGGGCGTGGTCATTATAGTAGAGAATGCCCTAACACGAGATTACTTCTTCTAAAAGATAACGGTGAGTACACTTCTGACTCTGATAATACAGATCCAGATATGCCAGAACTTGTGGATGACAGTGATAATGGCGACGAGTTGGTCGAACCACCAAAGGAAGGGGACTTTGCTGATTTCCATTGCTTTGTAGTTCGCCGAACCCTTAACATTCAGATAAGAGATAATGATAGCCAAAGGACCAATATTTTTCATTCTCGGTGTTTTATTAAAGGTAACTTATGTTCACTCATTATTGATAGTGGGAGTTGCTCGAATGTAGTGAGTAGCTATTTGGTGGATTCTTTAAAGTTTCCTTGTACCAAACACCCTAAGCCATATCACCTTCAATGGCTTAATGAATGTTCCGAAGTAAAAGTTACAAAACAGTCCTTGGTCACTTTTACGTTTGGCAATTACGAAGATGAAGTTTGGTGTGATGTGGTCCCAATGCATGCGGCACATTTGCTTCTTGGACGTCCTTGGCAATTTGATCGTGATGTTACACACCAAGGTAAACTTAATCGATACTCCCTTGTATTTAAAGGTAAGAAATTCACTTTTTCTCCTTTAAATCCTACTGATGTATACAAAGATCAATTGAAGATGATAAAATTTTGTGAGGGGGTAAGGGAGAAAGAGCAAATACAAAAGACAGAGAGAAAAGAGGCTAATAGTAAAAAAAGTCAAAATTTAAAAAGCCCAAAGGTGAGTGAATCAACAAGTGGTAAAATGAGCGAAAAAAAATTTTGGCAACAAAAAAAGATGTGAGGAGAGCCCTACTCAATAAACAGCCTTGTATCCTTGTGAGGTTTAGGCAAAATTATTTATCTTTATCTAACGTTAACGAAAATTTGCCTAGTGTGTTTCAATCTCTTTTGCAGGATTATGAGGATGTTTTTAGTGAAGCCCCTAAAGGTTTACCACCTTTATGAGGGATTGAACATCAAATTGACTTAGAACCCGGAGCTTCGATTCTGAACCAACCAGCCTATAGATGCAATCCCGAGGAGACAAAAGAATTGCAAAGGCAAGTTGAGGAGTTACTAGACAAAGGGTACATCCGTGAAAGCCTAAGCCCTTGTGCTGTTCCTGTCTTATTGGTGCCAAAGAAAGATGGTACGTTTCGTACGTGTGTTGATTGTCGCCCAATCAACAAAATAACGGTAAAGTATCGACATCCAATTCCTAGACTTGATGATAAGCTTGATGAATTACAGGGTTCAATTATATTTACAAAAATTGATTTAAAAAGCGGTTATCATCAAATTCGAATGAGGGAAGGGGATGAATGGAAAACAACCTTCAAAACAAAATTTGGATTGTATGAATGGTTAGTTATGCCTTTCGGCCTTACTAATGCACCTAGTACATTTATGAGATTAATGAATCATGTTTTAAGGCTTCACTTGGGTAAATTTGTAGTAGTTTATTTTGATGACATTTTAATTTACTCAAAGACATTAGATGATCATGTTTTCCATGTTCGATCCGTTCTGAATATTCTACGAGCTGAAAGATTATTTGCCAACCTTGATAAATGCACATTCTGTTGTGATAAACTAATATTTTTAGGTTTCGTAGTTAGTGCTCAAGGTATTCATGTCGACGAGGACAAAGTCAAGGCAATTAAGGAGTGGTCGACTCCTAAATCAGTAACTGAGGTGAGATCTTTCCATGGTTTAGCTAGTTTTTATAGACGATTTGTGAAAGATTTCTCTACTATTGCTGCCCCATTGACAGAGGTTATAAAGAAATCAGTGGGTTTCAAATGGGGTGAAACCCAAGAAAAGGCCTTTCAAATTTTAAAAGCTAAGTTATGTTCTGCTTCTTTGCTTAAATTACCTGATTTTGCTAAAACTTTTGAACTTGAGTGTGATGCTTCGGGAATTGGAATCGGCGCCGTTTTAATGCAAGATAAGCAACCTATTGCTTATTTTAGTGAGAAATTGAATGGTGCACAATTAAACTACTCGACCTATGACAAAGAACTATTAGCGTTAGTTCGTACACTTCAAGTATGGCAACATTACTTGCTACCCAATGAGTTTGTCATACATACAGATCATGAATCCCTTAAATGGTTAAAGGGACAAGGTAAATTGAGTAAACAGCATGCCCGATGGGTAGAATTCATTAAAACATTTCCTTATGTAATACAATATAAAACAGGTAAAGATAATGTAGTTGCAGATGCTTTGTCTAGGGTTTGAACATATTAAGGAACTATATGATGATGATGCTGATTTCGGCCATATCTATAAGAATTGTGGACATACTGCTTTTGATAAATTTTATCTTGTAGATGGCTTTCTTTTTCGTATGAACAGATTATGCATACCAAAGTGTTACATGAGAGACTTATTGATTCATGAAGCCCATAGTGGGGGTTTAATGGGACATTTTGGAGTGGCCAAAACACTGGATATCTTGCAAGAACACTTTCACTGGCCACATATGAAGAAAGATGTTGAAAAGGTTGTTCCAAGTGCATTACATGCAAACAGTGATACGGCCACGCCTCAAGTCCTACCTAGCTCGAACAAGGAACCGTTGGAGTTGCCCCAAGGTCCCATCATTCGATCACGAGCTAAACAATTCAAGGAGGTTGTTTCGACTTTAGTTGACAAAGTTTGGGGCGAGATCTTGGTTGGTCACATCGTGGAAGCTTGGACCAATTCGAAAAGCAATCCGTGCACTTTAATACGAGCTGAATTAACTTCCATTTCAGCTCAATGAGCTCGAATTAGCTCAACTTCAGCTCAAACATTTTCAATTCAGCTCAATATCAACTAAACATTAATTTAATAGCTGAATATTTATTTAAGTAAATTTAATTAGTTTATTACAGCTTATTAATATGTTTGTTGCATGTTTTTGATATGTCAAGTTTTATTACATGATTTAAAGTTGCTTTAATGCTACCGAATTTAATGAGCTGATTTTAGTGATATAGTTGACCGAATTAATGTTTCATGGTTTTAATATTAATTTTGTTCAGCTAAATATCATATTAATTTTAGTTCTTCTTATTTATATAGGTTGGCCGAATGTGTGGGATCATTTAACAAGGTTAGCCGAATTTGGAGATTCATTTTAGCAAGGTGCATGCATGTTAGATACATTGCACCTGGAGATACATGCATCAAATTGGTGAGCTGAATTCAACATTCCTAGGTGACTATTCGGCCAAGGGAGCTAATGTTTCCAACTCCAAAGCTGCCCATTAATTCCTTTCACATTTGCTGGATGCATCTCGGCCTTTCGGTTCCATGTGTTCACACTCCATGACTCTTCAATGTTGAGCTTTCACACTTGAATTGGCTGCTCATTATCCTCTTAATTGCTGGTCACTTTTCATCCAAAAGTTGCAACATAAATGAGCTAATTTATGCCCATTGGCTGAACCTAGCTATCCATGCATCATCCAAGTTTTTCCAAGTCCAATGCTTCATCTAGAAGGTGTCTAATAGAGCTCCATGTTCAGCCGAATCTAGCTAGTTCATTTAAGTGATTCATTTGCTTAATTTTTAAGGAATGTAAGTGACCATTCGGCTAGCTTAGGTGTTGCTTATAAATAGCTGAAATTTTACTTTGTAAAGGACTTTTTGACATTTTAAGTAACAAATTGCTGCCAAATTTGTGAGGCATTTTCTCTCAAATTTCGTTCGAGACCCGTAAGACTTATCTAGCATCTAGTGGCGTCTTTTCGAGTCTTTCTTTCAAACTTATCACTCCCTAAACCCGAGTGTGGCATTCACCTTTGATACCTTTGGTTCATACTTTCCTAAGTATCGGGTCAAGGTCCTTATCTGTGACAGCCCTAATTCGACCCTAGTCGGAATGTGGTTTCGGGACCACAAAATCGAGTCATAAAATTTAGTTAAAATTTTATTTGCATATCTTATATGTGTGATAGTACTTGTACAAAAATTTGATGTTTTAATTTTATATTAGGAATGTGAATTTTGCTTGAAAGGATCTAGTTGAAAGACTTGGAAAATTATGATAGGTAAATAAGTAAGGACCAAATAGTATTAAAGTGGGAAAGTGTTGTCCTTGCATGTCAAATTAGCCAAACTAAAGCATAGTGGCCGGCCATGCTATGGGTGGAAACATGTCTCCAACATGTTATGCTAGTGATGTATGTTAAGAAAAATAAAATAATGAGCATGGTGATTAAATAATGAAAGGAAGGGTGATGAAAAAAAAATAATATGGTCTCATCCATACCCCCTTGTTGCCGTGAATTGAAGAAAGAAAAAAAAAGTGTTCATTCTTGAACATCCTTGGCCGAATAGAGGAAAGAAAGGAAGGGGAAAAGCTTGAGAAAATCGGCTATGGTGGTTTGCTAGACTAAGGTATGTTTGATGTTGTCCTTGAGATGCATGCATGTTTTAGTAATTGACTTGAGTTCTAAATAGCCCATGTTCAAATCTTGAATCTTGTTGGTAACACGAGCAATCGGTCATGAGAAAGTGTTCAAGAAATGGTTGTTGTTCATGTTATTTGGATGAGAAATGGTGAGTTTTGTTGTTTCATGTTAAAGTTAGGTGAATGATGATAGAGGAGTGTTTGAACTATAAAAAGAATCGGCTACCTTGTTATGAGCTAGGGCCGAATGTGAGTTTGGTTGTGTTTGAATATTACATGCTTGGTAGAATGGTGGATGAAGGTGCCGAATGTATGTTGGATTGATAGAGTCTCCAAATTGATTTTATGTGTGTATGCATGACCGAATATACGTGGTCACATGAGTAAGGAAATGAGTTATTTGATATGTGGTAAAAGTTAAGTACTAAATCGAAGGTTGCTAAAATTGCCATTTCTTTAGCCGAATATGTGTTTGATCAATGAAGGAATTGTTGAAGAATATAGGTGAACTTGGTGAGAGTATTCGGCTTAGTGTATAAATGATATAAAGATTTTAGGAAATTGTTTTGGTTAGGTGTATGTATGATTAAGTATATTCGGCAATATACTTAAAGTGGGTACATGATATTACATTATAATTATTGAGCTTAAGTATATGGATATGTGTATATGTGGTCATATAATGACATTTTGGTTTGAAAATTTAATGATATGTGATTGCCGAATGTGATAAATAAATTCATGTTATTGGGTTAAATATTGAATACTCTTATTTGTATTATTTAAGCTCAAGAACCTAAAGGAGAGGCGTCCAACAAGGGGAAATCGAAGGTCATCGAGTAGCCGACTCGGAATTATTTTACCCAACATAAAGTAAGTCATTAAGCATATAGTTGGTATTAATTCAAATGGTCATAACGTTTATGTAATGATGCTGAATGGAATGAATAAATATATATATATGCATGTACGTATGTGATGATGAAAGTGTTGAATGAAAAGAAAAGAGGTGAGATGTATTGAGTTGTTGATCTCGGCACTAAATGTGCGGGTATAAACATTTATGACCATGAGATTGGCGCTACGTGTGCGGGTTTAAATTGTGCAGCACTAAGTGTGCGAATTGACTATGTAGCACTAAGTGTGCGAGTTTGACTATGTAGCACTAAGTGTGCGAGTTGACTATGTAGCACTAAGTGTGCGAGTTTGATTATGTAGCACTAAGTGTGCGAGTTGATTATATAGCACTGAGTGTGCAGACTTAATATATATTCTTGAATCATTATGGACACTAAGTGTGCGACGCTATTGAGTCGATCACGGACAGCGGATCGGGTAAGTATCTTGAGCTCATGGCTAATAGGTGCTATGTCTATATTTGGAGTTGAGCTTGGTAAGTTTGAACCCATGTGACGAATATACTTGAAGTCACGTACATAAGATTTATCGTGGAATGGGTGAAAGGCTGTTTAGTTGTATGATTGTAACGAAAATAAAATGATTTATGAAAATGCCTCGAATATCCTATTGATGAGTATATGGAATGTGAATGCATGATTTGGTAGGAGCTTGAACCGATAGGTCGGAGGAACTATGGTATGGTTCGGTATGGATGGAGTAACTAGCCTCGTTCCATTTTGTTTCCTCTTGTGATAATGTTATTAATGGATGGTAGTGTATTGCTTATGACTTACTGAGTTATAAACTCACTCGGTGTTTCCTTGTCACCTATTCTAGGTTTCTTGGACTCGTCTCTTTTTGCGTGGTCGGGCCGTCATCGAAGTCATCACACCGGATAGCGAGTTTTGGTACTTTCTTCTTAGTTGGCTTAGGAGAACATTTCGGCATGTATAGGCTATTATGTTGTGTTTGAACTTTGGTATGTAATCTTTTAGCCATGCGAAAATGGCATAAATGTTCGGTTGGGTTTGGATTCATAACGTTAGGTCGCAAATCTTGATAATTCGACCTTTTTATGCCATACGTCATGGTTGATTATTTTGGTGTTAAAATTCATGATATGGCAATAGTGTAGTAGGGGGAAGTTTGACA
The DNA here is from genome assembly GCF_007990345.1 of Gossypium hirsutum. Classification (NCBI taxonomy): domain Eukaryota; kingdom Viridiplantae; phylum Streptophyta; class Magnoliopsida; order Malvales; family Malvaceae; genus Gossypium; species Gossypium hirsutum. The sequence goes on along the minus strand of NC_053441.1, from coordinate 40,840,417 downwards.
ATGATTAGCCTTTGGCATGGTTAGTCATGATCATAATTTGTGATATGCATGATGAATTATTAGTTAGATCAAGGAGTAAACACGAACTGGGCATAGTTGCTTTCGTAACAGATGCTGGCAGCAGCAGTGACATGAGATTGAAAAATCACTAAAAATAGTAGGAGTGGAATTAATTGATGAATAAATTATGTAATCGAAGTTCGATGAGTCTATTTTCATATAGAAGTAACGAAAGGATCATATGGACAGTATGTTAAGAGATAATCAGGTTCTCGTGGGACAGGGCCAGAACGGTTTCTGGATTCCCTGCTCCGACTTTGGAAATTCATTATAAATTAACCAGAGATAATTAGGAGTCGTACCATATATGTATAGATTCCTCTCTGAGTCTAGTTTCTATAGAAACAAATGGCATCAGTATGGAAGTTCTGTACAGGGAGATATCCAGGTCGTAATGCGCAAAGGTCAGTGTAGTTGACCCCAGTAACATGGTAGACTTTGACTAATAAAATGTACTAATTGGCTCAACCAAAAATTCTAGAAAAAAATATGTAGATGGGAATATGAGTCTAGTTTCAGAGAAAATTCACGGAACTGGATTTTGAGTTCCAGAGCTCAAGATATGATTTTTAAAGAGACTAGTACGCAGATTGACAGCTTGTCTGGAAAAATTTTAATAAGTGGTTTGAAGTCTGTTAACACCTTGTGTTCGACTCCGGCGACGGCCTCGGGTTCAGGGTGTTACACTTGATTGGTATCAGAGCCATGGTTTAGTCGGTTCTAGGACTACCATAGCGCGTATGAGTCTAGCTATACATGCCTTAATGTTAATGTTTAAATGTGTGATGACTTCTGACGGTTAAAATGTTTTTGTTTTGATTAGTAAATGGACCCCGGTGTAGAAGGAACCTTAGCGGATGACGTTGAGAGCGTAGCGGCTGCTCCTGCACAAGGGACGCCGCCTGTTGAACCTCAGTCATCTGCGAATAATCAAGGTGAGGGGGCTAAACAAGCCTTCTTTACCATGATGAATGAATGGGTCGCGCAGTATGCCAGAACCAATCCGGCTGTCCAACAATTCCCGAATTTGAATAATCCACCCCCGGAGCCAGTAATGCCATCAGTTACTGATCCTGTGAGGCTGAGTAAGCCACCTGTAGACTTGATTAGGAAGCGCGGGGCTGAGGAGTTCAGGGCCATAGTTATTGATGATGCTGAAAGGGCCGAGTTCTGGCTTGATAACACCATTCGGGTGTTTGATGAACTGTCATGCACACCCGATGAATGTCTAAAGTGTGCTATATCCTTGTTGCGGGACTCAGCCTACTATTGGTGGAGGACCCTGATTTCCATAGTCCCAAACGAACGAGTAACTTGGGACTTCTTTCAGACGAAATTTCGAAAGAAATATATTAGTCAACGGTTCATTGATCAAAAGCGAAGGAATTCTTGGAACTCAAGCAAGGCCGTATGACAGTATCTGAATACGAACATGAATTCGTAAGACTCAGTAGGTATGCCCGGGAGTGTGTAGCTGATGAGGTTGCTATGTGCAAAAGATTCGAAGAAGGATTGAATGAGGATTTAAAGCTACTAATGGGTATTTTGGAAATAAAAGAATTCGTAACACTAGTCGAACGAGCCTGCAAGGCGGAAGAACTTGGAAAGGAGAAGAAGAAGGCTGAATTTGAAGCTAGAGACTACCGTAAAAGATCGACGGGTAAAGCCCCGTTCTCAGCCGTAAAGAAGTTCAGGGAGGACACTAATAAGTCGAGGACGACTGCGGGAATTTCCATCAGAGCAAGACCATCGACGGACTCCCGAGCTACTTCGGTAGCTAGTGTGGGCAATAATCGTCTAGAGAAACCTGAATGTCCCCAATGTGGAAGACGACACATAGGTGAATGTTGGGGTAAGTCTATTAACAGGGCCTGTTACGGATGCGGTTCGAAGGACCACTTCATTAGAGATTGCACGGAGCTTGATGAGAAGAATAAGATTCAAGGTGCAAGACCTAGTGGAGTGACAACTAGAGGTAGACCACCGAGAATTTTAGGAGGTAGGGGTGGTAGTCAGAGAGGGGCCTTTGATACGGCTGTTCGACCCGAGAACCGCACTCCTGCTAGAGCATATGCCATCCGCGCACGAGAGGAGGCATCCTCCCCTGACGTCATCACTGGTACCTTCACTCTCTTTGATACTAATGTGATAGCATTGATTGACCCTGGCTCTACTCATTCATATGTATGTGAAACCTTAGCATCCAGTAAGACTCTACCTGTTGAGTCTACTGAGTTCGTAATTCGGGTGTCAAATCCCTTGGGTCGTTACGTGCTTGTCGACAAAGTGTGTAAGAGATGTCCCCTAGTAATTCGAGGTTCTTGTTTTCCGGCGGACTTGATGCTTTTGCCATTTGATGAATTTGATGTTATTCTTGGTTTGGATTGGCTGACCGCGCATGATGCGGTTGTAAATTGCAAAAGCAAGACTATTGATTTGAGGTGCGCAAATAACGAGGTAATCCGAGTTGAGTCTACGGATTTGAAGGGGTTGCCAGCTGTAATATCAGCAATGTTGGCCCAGAAATATGTAAGAAAAGGGTGCGAAGCATACCTTGCGTATGTACTTGATGATAAAGAATTAGAAAAGAAACCCAAATCTGTGCGGGTGGTTTGTGAATATCCGGATGTTTTTCCTGAAGAATTGCCGGGTTTGCCACCTGTTCGGGAGATAGAGTTTGGTATTGAGCTTGTACCTGGAACTGCGCCAATTTCGATAGCTCCGTATCGTATGGCACTAACCGAGTTAAAAGAGTTGAAAGCTCAGTTGCAAGAATTGACGGATAGAGGTTTCGCTCGACCAAGTTTCTCACCTTGGGGTGCACCAGTATTGTTTGTGAAAAAGAAGGACGGAACCATGAGGTTGTGCATTGACTATCGTCAACTGAATAAAGTGACGATAAAGAACAAATATTCGTTGCCGCGCATCGATGATTTGTTCGACCAACTGAAGGGAGCCACAGTGTTCTCGAAAATAGATTTGAGATCGGGCTATTATCAGTTGCGAATTCGAGATTCGGACATACCCAAAACTGCCTTCAGAACGAGATATGGTCACTATGAATTCTTAGTGATGCCGTTTGGGCTCACTAATGCCCCTGCGGTATTTATGGATTTGATGAATCGGATCTTCAGACCATATTTGGATCGGTTTGTAGTTGTGTTCATTGATGACATCTTGGTCTATTCAAGAGATGAGACTGAACATGCTGAACACCTGAGATTAGTGTTGCAAATTTTGCGGGATAAGCAGTTATATGCTAAGTTCAGTAAGTGTGAGTTGTGGTTAAGAGAGGTTAGCTTCTTGGGTCATGTGGTATCCGCATCGGGTATTCGAGTTGACCCGAACAAAATCTCAGCCATACTTAACTGGAAACCTCCGAGAAATATTACTGAGGTTCGGAGCTTTTTGGGGCTCACCGGTTATTACCGACGATTTGTCAAAGGTTTCTCGATGATAGCCACACCAATGACGAAGCTACTTCAAAAGGATGTTAAGTTCGAATGGACGGAGAAATGTCAGAAAAGTTTCGATCAACTGAAAACTTATTTGACTGAAGCTCCAATTTTAGTGCAACCTGAATCAGGCAAAGAGTTTGTCATTTATAGTGACGCATCCCTACTCGGGTTGGGTTGCGTATTGATGCAAGAAGGTCGAGTTGTGGCCTATGCGTCGAGACAATTGAAGCCATACGAGAGAAATTATCCGACCCATGATCTCGAACTAGCTGCCATCGTATTTGCTTTGAAAATATGGCGACATTATTTGTTTGGTGAGAAGTGCCATGTATTTTCGGATCACAAAAGTCTCAAATATTTGATGACTCAAAGAGACTTAAATCTGCGACAAAGACGTTGGCTTGAGTTGTTGAAAGATTACGAACTTGTCATTGATTACCACCCGGGAAAGGCTAATGTGGTTGCGGACGCCTTAAGCCGGAAATCACTGTTTGCTTTACGAGCGATGAATGTGCACTTGTCTTTCTACCCGACAATGTGTTAGTAGCTGAATTAAAAGCCAAACCATTGTTGATTCATCAAATTCGTGAAGCCCAGAAAGTTGATGATGAATTGGTTGCAAAACGGGCTGAGTGTGTTTTGAACAAGGAATCGGAGTTTCGAATGGATGATGATGATTGTTTGAGGTTTAGAAGCCGTTTGTGTGTTCCAAGGAATTCGGAACTTATTTCGATGATTTTGAATGAGGCTCATAGTGGCCGAATGTCTATCCACCCGGGTAGTACTAAAATGTACAACGATCTGAAACGTCAATTTTGGTGGCCGGGCATGAAACGAGACATTTCGGAATTTGTTTTAAGGTGTTTAATATGTCAACAAGTGAAAGCGGAACATCAAGTGCCTTCGGGATTACTTCAGCCAATCATGATACCTGAATGGAAATGGGATCAAGTCACGATGGATTTTGTATCTGGGTTACCATTGTCGACGAGTAAGAAATATGCGATTTGGGTTGTTGTCGATAGACTAACTAAGTCGGCTCACTTTATCGATGTATGTACGGATTTTTCATTGGATAAACTAGCCGAATTGTATGTTTCTCAGATTGTGAGATTACATGGAGTACCTATTTCTATCGTGTCGGATAGAGATCCGAGATTCACCTCACGATTTTGGAAGAAATTGCAAGAAGCTTTGGGTACCAAGCTGCATTTTAGCACCGCTTTTCATCCCCAAACCGATGGTCAATCCGAGCGGATAATTCAGATACTCGAGGATATGCTGAGATGCTGCATCCTTGAGTTTAGTGGTTCATGGGAACGGTATGTACCTTTGATTGAATTCGCTTACAACAATAGTTTTCAATCAAGTATTAAGATGGCACCTTACGAGGCTTTGTACGGTCGTAAATGCCGTACACCATTGTTTTGGACCGAGCTCGGTGAAAGTAAAGTTTTCGGAATTGATTTGATTAAAGATGCCGAACAGAAAGTAAAGGTAATCCGCGAAAGTCTGAAGGCAGCCACAGATCGTCAGAAATCGTATGCGGATCTGAAACGAAAGGACATTGAATATCAGGTTGGGGATAAAGTGTTCCTTAAAGTTTCGCCTTGGAAAAAGGTACTTAGGTTTGGCCGTAAGGGCAAGTTGAGCCCGAGATTCATTGGGCCGTACGAAATCTCCGAACGAGTGGGGCCAGTTGCGTATAGATTGATTTTGCCCCCTGAGCTTGAAAAGATTCACGATGTCTTTCATGTTTCGATGCTTCGACGCTATCGATCTAATCCATCGCATATAATTAGCCCATCAGAGGTTGAAATTCAAGCCGATATGAGTTATGAAGAAGAACCGATACGTATCCTAGCTCGTGAAGTGAAGGAGTTGCGAAACAAAAGGGTTCCGTTAGTGAAGGTGTTATGGCTCAAACATGGGATCGAGGAAGCTACTTGGGAAACTGAGAGCTCGATGAAAGAACGATACCCAAACCTATTTACCGGTAAGATTTTCGGGGACGAAAATTTCTTAAGTGGGGGAGAGTTGTGACAGCCCTAATTCGACCCTAGTCGGAATGTGGTTTCGGAACCACAAAACCGAGTCATAAAATTTAGTTAAAATTTTATTTGCATATCTTATATGTGTGATAGTACTTGTACAAAAATTTGATGTTTTAATTTTATATTAGGAATGTGAATTTTGCTTGAAAGGATCTAGTTGAAAGACTTGGAAAATTATGATAGGTAAATAAGTAAGGACCAAATAGTATTAAAGTGGGAAAGTGTTGTCCTTGCATGTCAAATTAGCCAAACTAAAGCATAGTGGCCGGCCATGCTATGGGTGGAAACATGTCTCCAACATGTTATGCTAGTGATGTATGTTAAGAAAAATAAAATAATGAGCATGGTGATTAAATAATGAAAGGAAGGGTGATGAAAAAAAAAATAATATGGTCTCATCCATACCCCCTTGTTGCCGTGAATTGAAGAAAGAAAAAAAAAAGTGTTCATTCTTGAACATCCTTGGCCGAATAGAGGAAAGAAAGGAAGGGGAAAAGCTTGAGAAAATCGGCTATGGTGGTTTGCTAGACTAAGGTATGTTTGATGTTGTCCTTGAGATGCATGCATGTTTTAGTAATTGACTTGAGTTCTAAATAGCCCATGTTCAAATCTTGAATCTTGTTGGTAACACGAGCAATCGGTCATGAGAAAGTGTTCAAGAAATGGTTGTTGTTCATGTTATTTGGATGAGAAATGGTGAGTTTTGTTGTTTCATGTTAAAGTTAGGTGAATGATGATAGAGGAGTGTTTGAACTATAAAAAGAATCGGCTACCTTGTTATGAGCTAGGGCCGAATGTGAGTTTGGTTGTGTTTGAATATTACATGCTTGGTAGAATGGTGGATGAAGGTGCCGAATGTATGTTGGATTGATAGAGTCTCCAAATTGATTTTATGTGTGTATGCATGACCGAATATACGTGGTCACATGAGTAAGGAAATGAGTTATTTGATATGTGGTAAAAGTTAAGTACTAAATCGAAGGTTGCTAAAATTGCCATTTCTTTAGCCGAATATGTGTTTGATCAATGAAGGAATTGTTGAAGAATATAGGTGAACTTGGTGAGAGTATTCGGCTTAGTGTATAAATGATATAAAGATTTTAGGAAATTGTTTTGGTTAGGTGTATGTATGATTAAGTATATTCGGCAATATACTTAAAGTGGGTACATGATATTACATTATAATTATTGAGCTTAAGTATATGGATATGTGTATATGTGGTCATATAATGACATTTTGGTTTGAAAATTTAATGATATGTGATTGCCGAATGTGATAAATAAATTCATGTTATTGGGTTAAATATTGAATACTCTTATTTGTATTATTTAAGCTCAAGAACCTAAAGGAGAGGCGTCCAACAAGGGGAAATCGAAGGTCATCGAGTAGCCGACTCGGAATTATTTTACCCAACATAAAGTAAGTCATTAAGCATATAGTTGGTATTAATTCAAATGGTCATAACGTTTATGTAATGATGCTGAATGGAATGAATAAATATATATATATATGCATGTACGTATGTGATGATGAAAGTGTTGAATGAAAAGAAAAGAGGTGAGATGTATTGAGTTGTTGATCTCGGCACTAAATGTGCGGGTATAAACATTTATGACCATGAGATTGGCGCTACGTGTGCGGGTTTAAATTGTGCAGCACTAAGTGTGCGAATTGACTATGTAGCACTAAGTGTGCGAGTTTGACTATGTAGCACTAAGTGTGCGAGTTGACTATGTAGCACTAAGTGTGCGAGTTTGATTATGTAGCACTAAGTGTGCGAGTTGATTATATAGCACTGAGTGTGCAGACTTAATATATATTCTTGAATCATTATGGACACTAAGTGTGCGACGCTATTGAGTCGATCACGGACAGCGGATCGGGTAAGTATCTTGAGCTCATGGCTAATAGGTGCTATGTCTATATTTGGAGTTGAGCTTGGTAAGTTTGAACCCATGTGACGAATATACTTGAAGTCACGTACATAAGATTTATCGTGGAATGGGTGAAAGGCCGTTTAGTTGTATGATTGTAACGAAAATAAAATGATTTATGAAAATGCCTCGAATATCCTATTGATGAGTATATGGAATGTGAATGCATGATTTGGTATGAGATTGAACCGATAGGTCGGAGGAACTATGGTATGGTTCGGTATGGATGGAGTAACTAGCCTCGTTCCATTTTGTTTCCTCTTGTGATAATGTTATTAATGGATGGTAGTGTATTGCTTATGACTTACTGAGTTATAAACTCACTCGGTGTTTCCTTGTCACCTATTCTAGGTTTCTTGGACTCGTCTCTTTTTGCGTGGTCGGGCCGTCATCGAAGTCATCACACCGGATAGCGAGTTTTGGTACTTTCTTCTTAGTTGGCTTAGGAGAACATTTCGGCACGTATAGGCTATTATGTTGTGTTTGAACTTTGGTATGTAATCTTTTAGCCATGCGAAAATGGCATAAATGTTCGGTTGGGTTTGGATTCATAACGTTAGGTCGCAAATCTTGATAATTCGACCTTTTTATGCCATACGTCATGGTTGATTATTTTGGTGTTAAAATTCATGATATGGCAATAGTGTAGTAGGGGGAAGTTTGACAATGATTAGCCTTTGGCATGGTTAGTCATGATCATAATTTGTGATATGCATGATGAATTATTAGTTAGATCAAGGAGTAAACACGAACTGGGCATAGTTGCTTTCTTAACAGATGCTGGCAGCAGCAGTGACATGAGATTGAAAAATCACTAAAAATAGTAGGAGTGGAATTAATTGATGAATAAATTATGTAATCTAAGTTCGATGAGTCTATTTTCATATAGAAGTAACGAAAGGATCATATGGACAGTATGTTAAGAGATAATCAGGTTCTCGTGGGACAGGGCCAGAACGGTTTCTGGATTCCCTGCTCCGACTTTGGAAATTCATTATAAATTAACCAGAGATAATTAGGAGTCATACCATATATGTATAGATTCCTCTCTGAGTCTAGTTTCTATAGAAACAAACGGCATCAGTATGGAAGTTCTGTACAGGGAGATATCCAGGTCGTAATGCGCAAAGGTCAGTGTAGTCGACCCCAGTAACATGGGAGACTTTGACTAATAAACTGTACTAATTGGCCCAACCAAAAATTCTAGAAAAAAATATGTAGATGGGAATATGAGTCTAGTTTCAGAGAAAATTCACGGAACTGGATTTTGAGTTCCAGAGCTCAAGATATGATTTTTAAAGAGACTAGTACGCAGATTGACAGCTTGTCTGGAAAAATTTTAATGAGTGGTTTGAAGTCTGTTAACACCTCGTGTTCGACTCCGGCGACGGCCTCGGGTTCGGGGTGTTACATTATCAACCATTCCCAACTCATTTAGGTCCTATAAGTTTCGGGTCGACACTTTTCTTTAGTGTTGGTTCACTCTTGACCTTTTTGAACCATTACCATTTCGTACCAAATCCCTTACCATTTCGTACCAATTCCCAAATACCAAAATGTACCAAAACCAAATACCATTTCTTAATTAATCCTAAACCGAACTCGACCATTCTAGTCATACCATTTCGACTTAAACCAAATCCACATCCAACTTTGCACGGACTTACTTTACTTCTTTGAACTCAAATATATTCTATCTTCTTCTTGTCTAATATACTTCCTCATTTACGATCGGGAACTAAACGACTCAGGTTCAACTACTAAACTGAGGTCGCATCATTTGGTATCAGAGCTGGTTAAAACGAGAAGAACGGACATTCGAGAAGAGCCGGAGTAAGTAGACTCGTGAAAAAAAATCAAAAAAATTAAAAAAAAATCAACAAAAAATTAAAAAAAAGAAAAAAAATTGTATACGGTCTAGGTGCGGACGAAAAGAACATGAAAGATCCGTAAAAAAAAAGTGTCTGGAGACACTTCAACAAAATTTTTTCCAACATCACATTCTACACTCTTTTATATCCCTCTTAGTGAAATTTCACGCTATTGAAAAAAAAAAGTGTTTCGAGTTTGTAAGTTTGGCATTCTCTTCTATTCATCTTCTAAGCCACACTTAGCCTAAAGCCTTTCTTGTTTCTTTTAGCCTACCCGTAACCTAACATCAAACCCTTGTAAAGCCATTTGAAGCCGACCCATTGAACTACAATAAGGTCACGACGAGTCGCATACGAAATCACGAGAGGAAATTGAGTGGAAAAAGGCGTGAGAGTTACATCAAAAGAAAAAGCCAAAAAAATTGAGTGAAACACGAGTGGAGTGTTATTTTTTTCGAGAGATTCGTGAGGTTTTGTTGTGAGGTTTTATTTTCATGTCTCAAAGTCCCGAACGAAATATGGCGGAAGGAGGTGGAAGGCAACCAATCCGAAACATTGCGCCTAGGGAGGTGGAGTGCCGGATTTGGCTCAACAAGCCTTGTTACGAGAAATCCAACGCATGATCCGAGGTGAGTTAGAATCTGTTAACGAACGATTGGATCGAGTTGAATTGGGGTATCAATGAGAGCGTACACCCCAAGGGCCGCCAAGAAGGCGAGACCAATTGGAAATCAATCAAGACGACCTATATGATCCAAACGAACCCGAAAGTGATCAAGGATCAAACATAAGTGAAGGACGAAGAGGTCAAAGGAACCGAGGTAATCGGAATCAAAGACGCATGGATGACGACTTAAGGAACATTAAACTATCCATTCCATCCTTTCAAGGAAAATCTGATCCGGAAGCCTACTTGGAATGGGAGAAGAAGATCGAATTGGTTTTTGATTGTCATAATTATTCTGAGATCAAAAAGGTGAAGTTGGTGGCCATAGAATTCTCTGATTATGCTATGATTTGGTGGGATCAACTCACTACAAGCCGAAGAAGGAATGGGGAAAGGCCAATATCAACTTGGGCCGAGATCCCTCCTATTACCATCGGGAACTCTATCAAAAACTTCAAAATCTTACTCAAGGCTCAAAGAGTGTTGAGGATTATTTCAAAGAGATGGAGATCGCGATGATTCGAGCCAATGTCCAAGAAGATCGTGAAGCAACGATGGCGCGATTCCTTACTGGTCTCAATCGAGACATCGCCAACGTTATGGAATTGCAACATTACATCGAGATTGTGGACATGGTACATATGGCCATTAAGGTAGAGAAGCAACTTAAACGAAAAGGGTGATACGAGCAAAGGTAAGGCAACCGATTCATTTGCTAATCGTTCAAGGGATATTAAGTGTTTTAAGTGCCTTGGAAGGGGCCATATTGCGAGTCAATGTCCCAACCGCAACGTCATGGTGGTTCGAGCAAATGGAGAAATAGAATCAGAGGAAGAAGAGCTTGAAGATGAGCCTAAAACCGTCTCTGACAATGAAGAAGAAGTGGAGCACGCTCTTGATGGAGAACTCCTAGTAGTCAAAAGGAGCCTAAGTATCCAAAGCATCGACGATGAGCAACAACGAGAAAACATCTTCCATACTCGTTGTCAAGTACAAGGAAAGCTATGTAGCGTCATCATCGATGGAGGAAGTTGTACGAATGTGGCGAGTACTCTCATGGTGGAAAAGTTGAATCTACCGACCACCAAGCATCCAAATCCGTACAAACTTCAATGGCTCAACGATGGAGGAGAGTTAAAGGTGACAAAGCAAGTTTTAGTTTCATTTTCTATTGGAAAATATTCCAATGAAGTGCTATGCGATGTTGTTCCAATGCACGAGGGTCACTTGTTATTGAGCCGTCCATGGCAATTCGATCGTCGAGTTATGCACGATGGTTACTCAAATCGATATTCATTCAAACATATGGGAAGAAATGTAACCTTAGCCCCATTGACGCGAAAGCAAGTCTATGAGGATCAACTTAAGCTGAAAATTTTCGTAGATCAAATGAGAGAAAAAGAAAAGAGCGAAAATACAAAAGAAAAGAAAAATGAAAAAGAGAAAGAAAATTCAAAAAAATAGAATGAAAAGAGAGCGAGAAAAGAAAAAGATGAAAAAGAAAAAGTGAATGAAAAATTGAATGTCTTTGCAAAAGCAAGTGATGTTCGAAAAGCGTTTTTGGCAAGACAACCGATCCTTGTACTTATGTATAAGGAAAATTTGTTTAATACTAACACTTATCTGGAGATCCCCCTTCTTCTGTTTTGTCTCTCTTGCAGGATTTCAAAGACGTTTTTCCGGATGAAGTGCCAAGTGGTTTGCCACCACTTCGTGGGATCGAGCACCAAATCGATTTTGTGCCTAGAGCCGTTATTCCAAACCGACCGGCATACCGAACCAATCCTGAAGAGACCAAAGAGCTTCAACGTCAAGTTAATGAACTCATGGAAAAGGGCTACATTCGAGAAAGTCTTAGTCCATGTGCCGTACCAGTTTTGTTCGTGCCTAAGAAGGACGGAACATGGCGCATGTGTGTCGATTGTCGCGCCGTAAATAAAATAACTATTAAGTATAGGCATCCCATACCGTGCTTGGATGACATGCTCGATGAGTTAAGTGGTGCAAAGTTGTTCTCTAAAATTGATCTCAAAAGCAGATACCACCAGATTCGTATGCGAGAAGGTGACGAGTGGAAAACCGCTTTTAAATTTAAACATGGTTTGTATGAATGGTTGGTAATGCCATTCGACTTAACCAACGCCCCTAGCACTTTTATGAGACTTATGAACTATGTTTTACGAAATTTCATTGGTAAGTTTTGTGTTGTGTACTTTGATGATATTCTCATATATAGTAAGTCGTTGGATGAGCATGTAATTTATTTGCAAACTGTTTTAGAAGTACTTAGAAAAGAGACTTTGTATGCTAATCTTAAGAAGTGTACATTTTGTTCTAACAAAGTGGTTTTCTTAGGTTTCGTGGTTAGCTCGGAGGGCCTCGAAGTAGATAGTGAAAAGATTAAAGCAATTTAGGAATGGCCGAGACCGACGAGCATAAGTCAAGTGCGAAGTTTCCATGGCTTGCCAAGCTTCTATAGGCGTTTTGTGCCTAATTTTAGCACGTTAGCTGCACCGTTGACAAGTACCATCAAGAAGAACTCAACCTTTTATTGGGGCGAAGATCAAGAAAATTCTTTTAACATCATTAAAGATTGTCTTACTAAAGCTCCTTTGTTAGCATTGCCTGATTTTTCTAAGACATTTGAAATTGAGTGTGATGCCTCAGGTGTAGGAATAGGTGCCGTGCTAACTCAAGATAGAAGACCGATCGCTTACTTTAGTGAAAAGTTGAATGGTGCTGTGTTAAACTACCCCGTTTATGACAAGGAGATGAATGCACTTATCCGCGCTCTCGAGACTTGGCAACACTATTTGTGGCCAAAGGAGTTCGTGATCCATTCAGACCATGAAGTGTTAAAGCACATTAAAGGACAACACAAATTAAACAAACGCCATGCTAAGTGGGTAGAGTATTTGGAGTCATTCCCCTATGTCATTAAATATAAAAAGGGTAAGGAAAATAACGTAGCTGACGCTCTTTCAAGAAGGTATACCCTTTTGTCGCATTTAGATTCCAAATTACTTGGATTTGTGTTTCTGAAAGATTTGTATGCTACTGATAATGATTTTGGTGAAATTTATACTGCTTGTGAGACTGTGGCCATTGACAAGTTTTATAGGTGCGATGGCTTTCTTTTTAAGGAAGAAAAATTATGTGTGCCGCAAGGTTCGATACGGGAGTTGTTAGTAAATGAGGCGCATAGCGGAGGTCTTATGGGCCATTTCGGCATTGGAAAAACCTTAGCAACCCTCCAAGAGCATTTTTATTGGACGAAAATGAAACGGGAACGAGTGTGTGCGCGATGTGTGACGTGCAAGAAGGCCAAATCCAAGATTAAGCCGCACGGGTTGTATACGCCCCTCCCTATACCCGACGCACCATGGGAAGACATTTCCATGGATTTTGCCCTTGGATTACCAATAACCAAAACGGGGAAGGATTCTATTTTTGTTGTTGTTGGTCGCTTTTCAAAAATGTCTCATTCTATTTCGTGTTCAAAAACTGATGATGTCGTTCACATTGCTAATCTTTTCTTTAAGGAAATTGTTCGCTTGCATGGCATCCCAAGGACGATTGTTTCTGATCGAGACGCCAAGTTTTTGAGTCACTTTTGGAGGTCGTTGTGGGGAAAGCTCGAAACTAAGTTGCTGTTTTCAACCACCTGCCACCCCCAAACCGATGGCCAAACGGAAGTGGTCAACCGAGTGTTATCAACTTTGTTACGAGCCATCATACGAAAAAATCTCAAGTCGTGGGAAGAGTGTCTACCGCATATTGAATTTGCGTATAACCGATCCGTTCATTCAGAAACCAAACACTCTCCTTTTGAAATCGTTTATGGATTTAACCCGTTAACTCCTTTAGATTTAGTGTCTTTGCCTAATGATCAACTTATCCATGCAGATGCTAGAAAAAAGGCCGAATATGTAAAGGAGTTACATCGGAGAGTTCGAGCCAACATTGAAGCAAGAACCGAAAGTTATACTCGTAAGGCGAACAATGATCGTAAAAGAGTTATCTTCGAACCGAGTGATTGGGTTTGGGTTCACATGAGAAAGGAACGTTTTCCTGCCCAACGAAGGTCAAAGCTACTACCGCGTGGTGACGGACCTTTTCAAGTTTTGGAGCGAATCAACGAGAACTCCTATCGACTTGATCTACCAGGTGAGTATAATATAAGCGCAAGTTTTAATGTCTCTGACTTATCCCCTTTTGATGCAGATTCTGATTTGAGGGCAAATCACTTTGAAGAGGGGGAGGATGATACGGCCATGCCTCAAGTCCTACCTAGCTCGAACAAGGAATCGTTGGAGTTGCCCCAAGGTCCCATCACCCGATCACGAGCTAAACAATTCAAGGAGGCTGTTTCGACTTTAGTTGACAAAGTTTGGGGCGAGATCTTGGTTGGTCACATCGTGGAAGCTTGGACCAATTCGAAAAGCAATCCGTGCACTTTAATACGAGCTAAATTAACTTCCATTTCAGCTCAATGAGCTTGAATTAGCTCAACTTCAGCTCAAACATTTTCAATTCAGCTCAATATCAACTAGACATTAATTTAATAGCTGAATATTTATTTAAGTAAATTTAATTAGTTTATTACAGCTTATTAATATGTTTGTTGCATGTTTTTAATATGTCAAGTTTTATTACATGATTTAAAGTTGCTTTAATGCTACCGAATTTAATGAGCTGATTTTAGTGATATAGTTGACCGAATTAATGTTTCATGGTTTTAATATTAATTTTGTTCAGCTAAATATCATATTAATTTTAGTTCTTCTTATTTATATAGGTTGGCCGAATGTGTGGGATCATTTAACAAGGTTAGCCGAATTTGGAGATTCATTTTAGCAAGGTGCATGCATGTTAGATACATTGCACCTGGAGATACATGCATCAAATTGGTGAGCTGAATTCAACATTCCTAGGTGACTATTCGGCCAAGGGAGCTAATGTTTCCAACTCCAAAGCTGCCCATTAATTCCTTTCACATTTGCTGGATGCATCTCGGCCTTTCGGTTCCATGTGTTCACACTCCATGACTCTTCAATGTTGAGCTTTCACACTTGAATTGGCTGCTCATTATCCTCTTAATTGCTGGTCACTTTTCAGCCAAAAGTTGCAACATAAATGAGCTAATTTATGCCCATTGGCCGAACCTAGCTATCCATGCATCATCCAAGTTTTTCCAAGTCCAATGCTTCATCTAGAAGGTGTCTAATGGAGCTCCATGTTCAGCCAAATCTAGCTAGTTCATTTAAGTGATTCATTTGCTTAATTTTTAAGGAATGTAAGTGACCATTCGGCTAGCTTAGGTGTTGCTTATAAATAGCTGAAATTTTACTTTGTAAAGGACTTTTTGACATTTTAAGTAACGAATTGCTGCCAAATTTGTGAGGCATTTTCTCTCAAATTTCGTTCGAGACCCGTAAGACTTATCTAGCTTCTAGTGGCATCTTTTCGAGTCTTTCTTTCAAACTTATCACTCCCTAAACCCGAGTGTGGCGTTCACCTTTGATACCTTTGGTTCATACTTTCCTAAGTATCGGGTCAAGGTCCTTATCAACCATTCCCAACTCATTTAGGTCTTATAAGTTTCGGGTCGACACTTTTCTTTAGTGTTGGTTCACTCTTGACCTTTTTGAACCATTACCATTTCGTACCAAACCCCTTACCATTTCGTACCAATTCCCAAATACCAAAACATACCAAAACCAAATACCATTTCTTAATTAATCCTAAACCGAACTCGACCATTCTAGTCATACCATTTCGACTTAAACTAAATCCACATCCAACTTTACACGGACTTACTTTACTTCTTTGAACTCAAATATATTCTATCTTCTTCTTGTCTAATATACTTCTTCGTTTACGATCGGGAACTAAACGACTCGGGTTCAACTACTAAACCGAGGTCGCATCAAACAGGCAAAATCTAAGGTAATGCCTCATGGCCTTTACACTCCTTTACCAATTCCTACTTCTCCTTGGATAGATTTATCTATGGATTTTATTTTAGGTTTGCCTCGAACCAAGAAAGGCAGAGATAGTATATTTGTTGTTGTTGATAGGTTTTCAAAGATGGTACATTTTATTCCTTGTCACAAAACAAATGATGCTACACATGTGGCAGACTTATTCTTTAAAGAAGTGGTAAGACTTCATGGCATCCCTCAAACGATTGTTTCTGACAGAGATGTCAAATTCCTTAGCCAGTTTTGGAAGGTATTGTGGGGTAAGCTTGGTACTAAATTACTTTATTCTACTACATGTCACCCCCAAACTGATGGCCAAACTGAAGTAGTTAATCGAATCTTAGGGACTTTATTACGAGCTATTGTGGGAAAGAACATTAGAAATTGGGAAGAATGCCTACCATTTGTTGAATTTGCATATAATAGATCTATTCATTCTACAAATGGTTATTCTCCATTTGAACTTGTTTATGGTTTTAACCCACTAACAGTACTTGATCTTACGCCATTACCTCTTGAACACATTATGAATTTAGATGGCGAACAGAAAGCTGAGTTGGTGAAATCCTTACATGAGAAGGCTAGGCAGCGAATAGCCAAAACAAATGATACCAACACCAACAAAGCAAACAAGGGATGCAAACGGGTTGTACTAGAACCCGGAGATTGGGTTTGAGTTCATTTGAGGAAAGAACGATTTCCTACAAAAAGGAAGACAAAGTTGGACCCAAGGGGCGATGGGCCTTTCAAAGTACTCGAGAAGATCAACGACAACGCCTATAAAATTGATCTACTTGGTGAGTACAATGTAAGTTCTACTTTTAATGTGGCTGACTTGTCCCCATTTGATTTTTTAGATTCGAGGATGAGTCTTTTTGAGGAAGGGGGAATGATACGAGTCATAAAGGCCCAACCCAAGTTCAAGAAAGTGATGGGCTCAAATTGCCACAAGGCCTAATAACGAGATCAAATGCCCGACAAATGCAATCCAAACTAAATGGGACCATTCAAGAGTTTGTTAGCAAGGCCTTAGATGCATACACGAGAGAACAAGAAAATCAAGATTCACTTTTTTGTTTTCAAGAAAATCAAGAAACCGAATCTTGGCCCAATTATGCTGTTCGAAGAGATTTCAAGAATCAAGAAAATCAAGATTTCAAATCTTGGAAATCTTGGTCCAGGAAACCAAATCTTGCAGCCAACACGCATTGGATCTCCGTTACGAGCATCAACGACCCAATTTCAGAAGGAGATGGATCACGAGCCCAAATTCTTGAAGGCGAGGCCCAATAACCAAATTCCAGCCCAATCAAGAAATTCCTTCATACTTAGTTGAAAATCAGGCCAAAATGTCAAAGGTTATAAACATTTTAATTTTTTAATTTAATTTTTTAAGTTGTAGGAACATACATGTAAAATTCGGACCAAAAACAGCCCATATATATGCTTAGCCGAATTTTCCTTTATTTTATTCTATTAATTAGGTTTAATTTTATTAGTTACTTGTTAGATTAGGATTACTTGAGGCCTATTTAAAGGCATGGCCGGCCACCCCTTGTACAACACACTTAGATTCATTCTTAAATTTCAAATTTGAGAGAGCAGAATTTTCTTTGAGTTTTCTCCAAGATTTCTCTCTTGAGTTTTCTTTAGAAGTTGTTTCAACAATCTTTGGATTGTGGGAGCCATCTTCAACCTTCTTCTTGCCATCGATATTCTTTGGAGGGGAGATTAGAGCCGTTTGAAGGAATTTGTGAATTCTTTCGGGAATTCAAGGGTTCTTAGGAATTTTCATTATTTCTTGCTGTTTCGTTTTATTTCTTTATTCCTACTTGTGCCGATTCTTTACCTCATTTGTTTGCTGTCCTTCTTGTGTTTTTCCAGCCATATTCAACTCAAAGAATCGAATTAAATCATTATTCATTGGCAGCAAAGAGTCGTTCTCAAAAATCCCCAATTCCTAGGGTTTGGCCGATTGGATCTCTTTCAATTTGGGGATCAATTGATTGTTGGAAATTAGGCATTCTTGGCCGAATCAATCCCTTGGTAGATTCGCATCCTTTCCATACTTTCAATTCCGTTTGATTCGGTTTTTTCTATTTCTTTGTTTCTTGCTGCTCTTTTAATTGAATTTGGGGAATTTCAATTCAATTCTGATTTGCTTTTAATCTTGTTCTTTGTTTTGATTTCAGATCTGATTCGTCTAGAGCTTTCATAGGAGTTTCTCATGACTTGGCAACTCGATCTTGGTCCGTGTGCAACCCTATATCAAACGTGATGGGCTCAAATTACCACAAAGCCCAATAACGAGGTCAAAAGCCCGACAAATGCGTTCCAAACTAAATGGGACCATTCAGGAATTTGTTAGCAAGGCCTTAGATGCGTACACGAAAGAAAGAGAAAATCAAGATTCACTTTCTTGTTTTCAAGAAAATCAAGAAACCGAATCTTGGCCCAATCTTGTTGTTTGGAGCGATTTCAAGAATCAAGAAAATCAAGATTTCAAATCTTGGAAATCTTGGTCCAAGAAACCGATCTTGCAGCCAAAGCGCATTGGATCTCCGTTACGAGCATCAACGAACCAATTTGGGTAGGAGATGGACTACAAGCCCAAGTTCTTGAAGGCAAGGCCTAATAAGAGGATTCCAAGCCCAACCAAGAAGTCAAACCATACTTAGTTGAAAATTAGGCCAAATTGTTAAAGTTGCCCAATTTGTAAAATATTTTAATTGTTTAATTTAAGTTTTAGACTTTAGGAGTATTATATGTAAAAATTTGGCCCAAGCAGCCCATTAAAATGACTTGGCCAAATTTCCCTCTTAAATTTGTTAATTAGGTTTTTTTAAGTTTTCCTAATGAGATTAGGAAATAGTTATAAGGCCTATTTATAGGCATGGCTGGCCACCCTTGTGAGACACATTACAATACATTAAAATTTCAAATTTTTGCTGAGTAAAAATTCTCTTAGTGTTTTCTCCAAGAATTCTCTCTTGAGTTTCTTTAGAAGTAGTTTTAATAATCTTTTTTATTGTGGGAGCCATCTTCAGCCTTTTTCTTACCATTGTTCTTCATTGGAGGGGAGATTAGAGCCGTTTGAAGGGAGTTGTGAAATCTTTCGGGATTTCAAGGCTTCTTAGGACTTTATCTTTATTTTCTTGCTGTTCAATCTCTTTTAAATTTCTGCTTGTGTCGATTTTTATTAGCTAATTTGTTTGCTGTTCTTGTTGCGTTTCAGCCTTTCTAAAACTCCAAGATCTAATTCGGCACTTCCTTGGACATAAAAAAATGTTTTTGATTTCACAAAAACCCTTGTTTTCTTGCCGTCCAATCCCTAGAACTAGTTTCAATTGATTTCGTAATTTGTTTTTAATTTATTTTCTGTTTTGTGTTCTTTGATAGTTTCGGCTGATTGGAAGTTGATCTTGGGGCTTAATTTCGTGTTCTTGGCTTCCAAGAACATCTATTCATAAGTGTTTTGCTTCTTGGCTGTTCTTTATTGATTTGGGGATTTTTAGTTTTCACATCTAATTGATTCTAATTAAGTTTTGCCGTTTCGTTCTAGATCCAAATGTTTAGAGTTTTCGTAGGAGTTTCCCGTGACTTAACAACTCGATCTTGGTCCACGCGCAACCCTCTATCAAAGATGTTTCCAAGCCCAACCAATAAGTTAAACCATACTTAGTTGAAAATCAGGCCAAATTGTTAAAGTGGCCCAATTTGTAACAGATTTTAATTGTTTAAGTATCTAGTTTAATTTTTAGACTTTAGGATTATTATATGTCAAAGTTCGGCCCAAGCAGCCCATTAAAATGCCTTGGCCGAATTTCCCTCTTAATTTATTAATTAGGTTTTTTTTTAAGTTTTCCTAATGAGATTAGGAAATAGATAGAAGGCCTATTAATAGGCATGGCCGGCCACCCTATTCAACACATTACAATTACATTGAAAATTTTAGATTTGCTTTGAGTGAAAATTCTCTTTGAGTTCTTCTGAATTTTCTCTTGAGTTTTCTTTAGAAGTAGTTTTAACAATCTTTTTGATTGTGGGAGCCATCTTCAGCCTTCTTCTTGCCATTGTTCTTCATTGGGGGGGAGATTAGAGCCGTTTGAAGGGAGTTGTGAAATCTTTATCGATTTCAAGGCTTCTTATGACTTTATCTTTATTTCTTGCTATCATTCTTTCTTTTAAATTCTGCTTGTGCCGTTTTCTTTATCTAACTTATTTTAATTCTTTTATTGTGTTTCCAGCCAACTTCAACCTTAAAGAAATCGATCAGCACTCTTCTTGGCAGCAAGAAAACATTCTTCAATCATCCTTTTCCTTTGATCTTGCCGTCCAAACAACCTATCCTCATTCTATTTCAATTTTTGGGTTGTTGTGATCTATTGCGTTTTAATTTTTTGTTTCGTGTTCAATTGATAGATTCAGTAGATTGGAGTTTTTTTGGGTTCAATTACGTGTTCTTGATTCTCAAGAATCCTTATTAATACTTATTTCGAGTCCCAATTTGATTCTTTGCTGATTTGGGGATTTTATTTCAGATCTGGAAATTCAAAGATCTAAGCTTTTATTATTTTTTTGTTTCGTTTCAGATCTGATTGTTTCGAACTTTTGTTGGAGTTTCCCATGACTTGACAACTTGATCTTGGTCCGCGCGCAACCCTATATCATTTGGTATCACGTTTTGGGCGTTTTGGGTGTTCTTGGTTGATTTCTAAACTAATCACTTTTTTTAAACTACAAACAGCAGTTTTACATACATATTTGTGGCACTGTGATTGAATATAAAAAGATATTTCCCGCAAAAAAGTCAGTCAAAAATGTCAAAAAAATTGAAAAAAATGAAATCCAATAAAAATTTTAAAAAAGATTCAACGGGTTGAGTTTGGTGCCCAAACTTTCTAGATCAAAAATTCAATATTTAAGGACATTCCAGATTTAATTTCGTGATTTTTGGAGATCGGGAACACCTCGAATGAAGTTGTCAAGTTACTCTGTAGTTTTTCAGGTTTTCAGATTTCAGCAATTTTTATTGATTCTTAGCTGTAGGTTTTTATTTGTTTTGCCTTTATTCTCCCTTTACACTATCTAACACATTCTTGTTTCTTGTGTTAGTAGGATTTTAAAGTGTGCACAATTCTTCCTCGGTGTGACACAAATCAATTGGTGTCTCGTCAGTTTTTGGCATCTTAGCGCAATTAGGATTCTTTGGTAGTTTCGGTTCATACACTTTCTAATTGGTTGATATAGACTCTACTAAAGAACTCACAAGACTGAATTCTACCTCTTTGAGAATTTGATTTTTCTTTTTGAGTGATTAACGGTGAGGTTTGCTAATGTTTTCTTTTTGAGTGTTGAGTGTTTGTTTTGTAGGTTTGGTCTAACAAAATGTCTAGGATGGGTCAAGGTGATAATGACTATAATGATGTCTATGACTCATTTATGAAATTCCAACAACAGTAGACGAACAGGTTGCCTTACTTCGAACATTGAGTGCTACTATCAATGAGGTGCGATTGAATCAAGAACCACAGTATCGAGATCCAATTAAAGATGATGTGCATAACCTGATATAGGGGTTGCGTGCGGACCAAGATCGAGTTGCCAAGTCACGGGAAACTCCTACGAAAGCTCTAAACGAACAGATCTGAAAATTAAAACAAAGAACAAGATTAAACTAATCAGATCTGAAATTAAATCCCCAAATTCAATTAAATGAGCAGCAAGGAACAAAGAACGAATGAATAAATGTATTCGAAGTTCAAGAAGATGAAATCGAACTCCAATAGTGAAATCCCACAAGCCGAATCTGCCAAGAACACCAAAACAGTAAGTAGATTGAAACAATCAGATTTTTAATTGGAAGATTAGGGATTTGGGCGGCAAAAAAGAAAAGAAAGAAATAGATGAAATTGAACAGTTCAAGTAGTGAATTTAAGTTGCGATTCGGTCCAATTGAACACCCAAGATGAATTGCCCAAATTTCAGCAGCCGAATTTCACCCAACAATAAGAAATAGAAAACGACAAGAACCCTAAATTTTGGGGAATTTTGAATCGATTAGATGCTGCCAATAAAAGAACCGATTAAATGAAGAGTTCTTAGAGTTTGAATCAAGGCTGAAACACAAACAAAAACAGCAAAGAAATTAGATATAGATTCGGCATCAACAGAAATAAAGAAAAGAAATTGAACAGCAAGAATAAAAGATAAGTTCTAAAGATCCTTGAAATCCCGAAAGATCTCACAAATCTCTTCAAACGGCTCTAATCTCCCCTCCAAAGAATATCGATGGCAAGAAGAAGGTTGAAGATGGCTCCCACAATCAAAAGATTGTTAAAACAACTTCTAAAGAAAACTCAAGAGAGAAATCTTGGAGAAAAACTCAAAGAAAATTCTGCTCTCAACAAATCTAAAATTTAAGAATAAATCTAAGTGTTATGTGCAAGGGGTGGCTGGCCATGCCTTGAAATAGGCCTCAAGTAATCCTAATCTAACAAGTAACTAATAAAATTAAACCTAATTAATAGAATAAAATAAATGAAAATTCGGCCAAGCATATATATGGGTTGTTTTTGGGCCGAATTTTACATGTATGTTCCTACAGCTTAAAAAATTAAATTAAACAATTAAAATGTTTATAAATTGGGCCCTTTGACATTTTGGCCTAATTTTCAACTAAGTATGAAGGAATTTCTTTATTGGGCTGGAATTTGGTTATTGGGCCTCGCCTTCAAGAATTTGGGCTCGTGATCCATCTCCTTTCGAAATTGGGTCGTTGATGCTCGTAACGGAGATCTAATGCGTGTTGGCTGCAAGATTTGGTTTCTTGGACCAAGATTTCCAAGATTTGAAATCCTGATTTTCTTGATTCTTGGAATCTCTTCGAACAGCATAATTGGGCCAAGATTCGGTTTCTTGATTTTCTTGAAAACAAGAAAGTGAATCTTGATTTTCTTGTTCTCTCGTGTATGCATCTAAGGCCTTGCTAACAAACTCTTGAATGGTCTCATTTAGTTTGGACCACATTTGTCGGGCCTTTGATCTCGTTATTGGGCCTTGTGGCAATTTGAGCCCATCACTTTCTTGAACTTGGGTTGGGCCTTTGTGACTCGTATCATAACCAGCCTCATGCTCATAGGCATGCTCTTAGACGTGTCCCTAAAACTGACTATGACGTTCATGATCGCGGAGAACCCTCTTTGGTAAAACCAAAGAGTGAGCAACAACGAGAACATCTCTTTCATACTCGCTGCCATGTACAAGGTAAGCTTTGTAGAGTTATTATTGATGGTGAAAGTTGCTCGAACATAGCCAGCATGACGATGGTGGAAAAGCTTTGCTTAACCACTACCAAGCATCCACGACCTTATCAACTACAAGGGCTTAGCAACGAAGGCCAATTTAAGGTCACTCAACAAGTGCGTATCGCCTTTTCTATCGGCAAGTATCAAGATGAAGTCGTGTGTGACGTAGTGCCTATTCAAGCCTACCATTTGTTGCTAGGAGAACCATGGCAAAGGGATCGAAAGGTCACCCACGATGGTCGTACCAATAGGTATTCTTTCAAGCATCAAGGAAGGAAAGTCACCTTAGTGCCGCTCACTCCAGAACAAGTCCATGATGACCAAATCAAACTGAAAAATTCTGTTGTTAAAACAAGTGAGGAAAAAGAAAAAGGAGAAGAGAAAAATACAAGTGAAAAAGAAGAAAATGAAAATGAAAATGACGAAAAGGAAAGTGAGAGAGAAACAAAAGAAAATGTGAATGAAGTGAGTGAAAAAGAGAGAGAGCTTAAACAAGGAATGAGTGAAGAAGAAGAGAGTGCTCAAACACAAGGGAGGAATATTTTTGCTAACCCCCATTCGAAATCGCCTTGTGATTTCTCTTTGTTTCTGGTTTGCAAGATTCCACCCATGGACAGGTTCCAGCTTCATTACCCTTCTACCAAGAGACATTTTCAATTGATTGAACAAGGTAAACCTGATCCTCGTTTTCCCATCTGTAATGGTAAGCAAGGTGAAGTTTCTCTATTCTTTAAACAACTTCATTCAACTCGTATTGATGACTTTGCTCATGACTTGAATTTTGAAAAGGTACTGTATGTTATTGTCGATAATAGCCATTCTTGGATTGATGACATTTTAATTTACTCAACAACATTAAATGATCATGTTTTCCATGTTAGAACGGCTTTAGACATTCTAAGAGCTGAAAAATTGTTTGCCAACCTTGATAAATGCACATTTTGTTGTGATAAGCTAATATTTTTAGGTTTCATAATTAGTGCTCAAGGTATTCATGTCGATGAGGACAAAGTTAAGGCAATCAAGGAGTGGCCAACTTCTGAATCGATAACTGAGGTGAGATCTTTCCATGGTTTAGCTAGTTTTTATAGACGATTTGTGAAAGATTTCTCCACTATTGCTGAGTTGGTGAAATCCTTACACGAAAAGGCTAGGCAACGAATAGCCAAAACAAATGATGCCAACACCAACAAAGCAAACAAAGGGCGCAAACAGGTTGTCCTAGAACCCGGAGATTGGGTTTAGGTCCATTTGAGGAAAGAACGATTTCCTATAAAAAGAAAGACCAAGTTGGACCCAAGGGGCGATGGGCCTTTCCAAGTACTCGAGCGGATCAACGACAATGCCTATAAAATTGATCTACCTGGTGAGTACAATGTAAGTTCTACTTTTAATGTGGCTAACTTGTCCCCATTTGATTTTTTAGATTCGAGGACGTATCTTTTTAAGGAAGGGGGGAATGATACGAGTCAAAAAGGCCCAACCCAAGCTTAAGAATGTGATGGGCTCAAATTACCACAAGGCCCAATAACGAGGTCAAAGGCCGAACAAATGCGTTCCAAACTAAATGGGACCATTCAAGAATTTGTTAGAAAGGCCTTAGATGCGTACATGAAAGAAAGAGAAAATCAAGATTCACTTTCTTGTTTTCAAGAAAATCAAGAAACCGAATCTTGGCCCAATTTTGCTGTTTGGAGCGATTTCAAGAATCAAGAAAATCAAGATTTCAAATCTTGAAAATCTTGGTCCAAGAAATCGAATCTTGCAGCCAAAGCACATTGGATCTCCGTTACGAGCATCAACGAACCAATTTCGGTAGGAGATGAACTACAAGCTCAAGTTTTGAAGGCAAGGCCCAATAAGATGATTCCAAGCCCAACCAAGAAGTCAAACCATACTTAGTTGAAAATCAGGCCAAATTGTTAAAGTGGCCCAATTTGTAAATCATTTTAATTGTTTAAATATCTAGTTTAATTTTTATACTTTAGGATTATTATATGTCAAAGTTCGGCCCAAGCAGCCCATTAAAATGCCTTGGCCGAATTTCCCTCTTAATTTATTAATTAGGTTTTTTTAAGTTTTCCTAATGAGATTAGGAAATAGATAGAAGGCCTATTAATAGGCATGGCCGGCCACCCTATTCATCACATTACAATTACATTGAAAATTTTAGATTTGCTTTGAGTGAAAATTCTCTTTGAGTTCTTCTAGAATTTTCTCTTGAGTTTTCTTTAAAAGTAGTTTTAACAATCTTTTTGATTATGGGAGCCATCTTCAGCCTTCTTCTTGCCATTGTTCTTCATTGGAGGGGAGATTAGAGCCGTTTGAAGGGAGTTGTGAAATCTTTATCGATTTTAAGGCTTCTTAGGACTTTATCTTTATTTCTTGCTGTCATTCTTTCTTTTAAATTCTGCTTGTGCCGTTTTCTTTATCTAACTTATTTTAATTCTTTTATTGTTTTTCCAGCCAACTTCAACCTTAAAGAAATCGATCAACACTCTTCTTGGCAACAAGAAAACATTCTTCAATCATCCTTTTCCTTTGATCTTGCCTTCCAAACAACCTATCCTCATTCTATTTCAATTTTTGGGTTGTTGTGATCTGTTGCATTTTAATTTTCTGTTTCGTGTTCAATTGATAGATTCGGCAGATTGGAGGTTTATTTTGGGGTTCAATTACGTGTTCTTGATTCTCAAGAATCCTTATTAATACTTATTTCGAGTCTCAATTTGATTCTTTGCTGATTTGGGGATTTTATTTCAGATCTGGAAATTCAAAGATCTAATCTTTTATTTTTTTTTGTTTCGTTCAGATCTGATTGTTTCGAACTTTCATAGGAGTTTCTCGTGACACTCCAAGACATGGCCGATTCTCTTCTCAAGGAGGCATAAAGATGTTCACACCATGTTCAGCCATGTTCACACCATATGGCTCTTCAAAACCGTCCATTCACAATTCCAAATGGCTATTCAAGTTGCTATTTAATGTTGGTAATTTTTCAGCAAGAGTTGCTTCATGAATTCCTCATTAAACTCCATTAGCCGAATGTAGCTGCTACTAATTTCCAAAGTTCATTAAAAGCTATTCCTTGGTCTCCATTCAGCTGAACCCTACATTGGCCAACATTCATGAATTAAAGTTGAATTTTAGTTCAATGTTTGCTTAGAAATGAAGCCTAGAATTTGTCCATTCGGCTACTAGGCATTATGCTATAAATAGTTGCTAATTTTCTTGTAAAAGGACTTTTTGCCAAATTTTTGAATGAATTATATTTTTTGTGAGATAATTCACTCTCCTTATTCTCCAAAGCTCAATTGACTTATCTTCACAAGTGGCGTCAATCTGACTTTGTGATACGAGTCACAAAGGCCTTAGATGCGTACACGAAAGAACGAGAAAATCAAGATTCACTTTCTTATTTTCAAAAAAATCAAGAAACCAAATCTTGGCCCAATTCGCTGTTTGGAGCGATTTCAAGAATCAAGAAAATCAAGATTTCAAATCTTGGAAATCTTGGTCCAAGAAACCGAATCTTGCAGCCAAAGCGCATTGGATCTCCGTCACGAGCATCAACGACCCAATTTCGGTAGTAGATAGATCACAGGCCCAAATTCTTGAAGGCAAGGCCCAATAAGCAAATTCCAGCCCAATCAAGAAATTCCTACATACTTAGTTGAAAATTAGGCCAAAATGTCAAAGGGCCCAATTTGTAAACATTTTAATTGTTTAATTTAATTTTTAAGCGTTAGGAATATTACATGTGAAATTTGGCCCAAAACAGCCCAATTGAGTGCATGGCCAAATTTTCCCTTTTATTTTATTAATTAGGTTTAATTTTTTTTAGTAACTTGTAAGATTAGGATTAGTTGAGGCCTATATAAGTGATGGCTGGCCACCCTTTGTAAACACAACTTAGATTTTATTAAATTTTCAAAACTGTTGAGAGCAGAATTTTCTTTGGGGTTTTCTCCAAGAATTCTATCTTGAGTTTTCTTTAGAAGCTGTTTTAACAATCTTTGGATTGTGGGAGCCATCTTCAACCTTCTTCTTGCCATTGATATTCATTGGAGGGGAGATTAGAGCCGTTTGAAGGGATTTGTGAATTCTTTCGGGAATTCAAGGATTCTTAGGACTTTTTTTATTTCTTGCTGTTTCGATTTATTTCTTTGTTTCTCTTAGGTCAATTCTTTATCTTACTTATTTTTTGTTATTCTTGTGTTTTTTCAGCCACATTCCAAATCCAAGAATTGATTAATTCTTCCTTCGTTGGCAGCAAGGAGTCGTCCTCAAAATCCCCAAAATTCTAGGGTTTGGCCGATTGGGTTATAATCTGTTTGGGGGTCAATCAGTTGCTGGAATTTGGGAAAATCATCTTGGGTGTTCAATTAGACCAAATCGCATCCTTTATTCACTTCTTGAATCGTTCAATTCCATTGTTCTCTTTCTTTGATTCTTGCTGCTCCTTTAATTGAATTTGGGGATTTAAATTCAAATCTGATTTGGTTTAATCTTGATCTTTGTTTTTGTTTTCAGATCTGTTCGTCTAGGACCTTTCGTAGGAGTTTCTCGTGTCTTGGCAACTCAATCTTGGTCCGCACGCAACCCTATATCATTTGGTATCAGATTTTGGGTGTTTTGACTGTTCTTGGTTGATTTCTAAACTGATCTCAATTTTTTAAAGCAAAAACACCAGTTTTACCCAGAAAAATTTTTCAAAAAAAACTCATTTGAGTGGGTAAACGTTGTCCAATTGACATGAAATTTTACATACATATTTGTGGCACTGTGATTGAATATAAAGAAATTATTTCCGCAAACAATCAGTCAAAAAAGTCAAAAAATCGAAAAAAATACGAAATCCAATAAAAATTTTAAAAAATATTCAGCGGGTTGATTTTGGTGCCCAAAATTTCCAGATCAAAAATTAAATATTTAAGGACATTTCAGATTTATTTTTATGAATTTTTGAGATCGGGAAAACCTCAAACGAAGTTGTCATGTTACTTCGCAGTTTTTCGGGTTTTCTGTTTTCAGCAATTTTTATTGATTCTTAGCTGTAGGTTTTCATTTGTTTTCTTTTTATTCTACCTTTACAATATCTAACACCTTCTTGTTTCTTGTGTTAGTAGGATTTAAACGTGTGCCCAATCCTTCCTCGGTGCAACACGAATCAATTGGTGTCTCATCAGTTTTTGGCATCCTAGTGCAAATTAGGATTCTTTGGTAGTTTGGTTCATACACTCTAATTGGTTGATATAAACTCTGATAAAGAACTCACAAGATTGAATTCTACCTCATTGAGAGTTTGAATTTTTCTTTTTGAGTGATTAACGGTGAGGTTTGCTAACTTTTATTTTTGAGTGTTGAGTGTTTATTTTTGCAGGTTTTTTTTTGGAAAATGTCTAAAGATGACCATAATGATACACTTATGAAAGTCCAACAACAGTTAGACAGACATACTGCTGCAATCACACAAATAAATGCTACACTTCAAGCATTGAATACTACTTTGAATGAGGTACGAGTGAATCAAGAACATCAATATCGAGATCCAATCAAGGAAGATAGGGATAACCAGCCCCATAGGCGCGGCCCTCGACGTGTCCCTAGAATGGATGATGATCTTCATGATCGTGGACAACCCTCTTTGGCAAAACCAAAGAGCGAGCAGCAACGAGAACATCTCTTTCATACTCGCTGCCATGTACAAGGTAAGCTTTGTAGAGTTATTATTGATGGTGAAAGTTGCTCGAACGTAGCCAGCACGACGATGGTGGAAAAGCTTTGCTTAACCACTACCAAGCATCCACGACCTTATCAACTACAAGGGCTTAGCAACAAAGGCAAATTTAAGGTCACTCAACAAGTGCGCATCGCCTTTTCTATCGGTAAGTATCAAGAGAAAGTCGTGTGCGACGTAGTACCTATTCAAGCCAGCCATTTGTTGCTAGGAGAACCATGGCAACTAAATCGAAAGGTCACTCACGATGGTCGTACCAATAGGTATTCTTTTAAGTATCAAGGAAGGAAAATCACCTTAGTGCCGCTCACTCCAGAACAAGTCCATGAGAACCAAATCAAACTGAAAAATTTTGTTGTTAAAACAAGTGAGAAAAAACAAAAAGAGAATGAAAAAGAGAAAAAAGAGATTGAGAGTAAAAAGGAATGTGAAACAGAAAAGAAAAGTGAAAAAGAAATTGAAGAAAGAAGAGAAAATAAGTTAGAAAAAGAAACAAAAGAAAAAGACAAGGAAAGGGTAGTGAGGAATGTTTCCACTAACCAAGATATGAATTTTTCTTGTGTTGCTACTTTTCATGTTCCCGAAAGACCAAAAGATAACTTTCAACTTCAATACCTCTCAAATGAAAGACGCTTTCATACAATCAACATAGGCAAAGATGAAATCCAACCACATGAGCCCGAAGGTAAGCGAGGTATGGAAATTTTAGCAACCAAGTCCCGTGCAGATTTGAAAATAATTGATAAAACTTTTGGTGACTTAGTTCTTAAAAGATCCCCTAATTTTGATCCCATTAATTGTTATTCTTTGATTGTGGTTTTTAAAGTCATTACGAAAGGAAGCGTGAGTTGTTATTCTCTTAATTTGCCTTGTGTAAAATCCTCGAATTTGTGCAAATCAGTTTTGGCAAATACTTTCTATTATTTTGATACTTGGTTCTTGAATAAGGTAACGAGCTTTGCCAAGTTTGTTTTCAATTTATATTCGTGCCTTAAACAATTTCTATTGTTATACATAAAGTTTAAGTTCCATTTGACAAAGGTTAACTCAACAACAGAGCTTCGACTACACTATGCCCCCGATGAGCAAAGGTTTGTCTTCAATGAAAAAGGTAAAATTGACCCTTATTCTTCTACTTATAAAGGTAAGATGCTTGAAACTTTTGAAACACCTTTGTACTCCGCGGATAGTGACAAAGATCGTGTTGATGATTTAATTTTTGTAAAACACTTAGATCGAAATGTGCTTGACTATCCTATTTTATTTATTGATAATCTATCTGTTTTAATGATTGATAAAAAGATTATTGTTTTTGATGCATGTGTGAGTGAAACCATAGTCCGTCGATTAATGCATGGTATGATTGTGCAACTCTGTGGACTATGTGGACCTTTTCAAATACCTACTTGTGACGATTACTTTTACCATTAGATTTATTACTCGCGATTTCTTCATGGTTTGTGGAAACAATTTGAGATGATTGTGATACGGCCACACCTCAAGCCCTACCTAGCCCGAGCAAGGAACCTTTGGAGCTACCTCGAGGTCCCATCACTTGATCATGAGCCAAACGATTTAAGGAGGCTGTTTCGGCTTTAGTTGACAAAGTTTGGGGCGAGATTTTGGTTGGGCATTCGAAGAAGCTTGGACCAACTCAAAGAACACTCCGTGCACTTTACTACGAGCTGAATTAACTTCCAATTTAGCTCAATGAGTTCAAATCAGCTTAATTTAGCTGAAATACTTACAAATTCAGCTCAATTAATTTTTGCTATTTAATTAGTCTCAAATCTGGTCGGATTTAATTATGCATGATTAATTGTGTTTTTCTTACATGTTATTAAGTCAAATTAATTTCCTACAGCTTATAAATATGTCTTAATACATGTTTTTAATTTGTCTTGTCCAAACCGAATTAATTAGACTTAGTTTAATTAATTGTATCTTGTTTTAATTATATGGATTAATGTTGTCTAAATTATGTTTTTAATATGATTCAGCTGAATAATGATTAACTAAATTCATTTGTTCATGTTGTGTAGGTTGGCCGAATGTGGATGGAAGCATTTAAGCTAGGTGCATGAACCATAGGTTCAATGAATGTGGCGTTACATGCATGAAGAATGTTCAGCTGATTTTAAATGATTCAAGAACCAGCATAATGCTGTTCACACATGAAGTTCACACTCTTGGCTTTTCGGTTTGGAATGTTCACACATAATGACTCTTCGAAACCGAGTGTTCACACTTCATTTGGCCGTTCGAATCCATCTTAATGGCTGGTCACTTTTCAGCAAAAGATACAACTTAAATGAGCTCATTTATGTACATTGGCCGAACCTAACTCCTTCATGCACCATTCAAAGTGACCAAGGTTCAATGAGAGTTCTAGAAGCTTGTCAAGTTCAGCCGAATCTAGCTAGCACATTTAAGTGGTTCATTTGTTTACTATTTAAGGATTGTAAGAGACCATTCGGCTAGCTTAGGTGATTATTATAAATAGCTAAATTTTTACTTTGTAAAGGACTTTTTGACATTTTAAGTAACGAATTGCTGCCAAATTTGTGAGGCATTTTCTCTCAAATTTCGTTCGAGACCCGTAAGACTTATCTAGCTTCTAGTGGCGTCTTTCCGAGTCTTTCTTTCAAACTTATCACTCCCTAAACCCGAGTGTGGCGTTCACCTTTGATATCTTTGGTTCATACTTTACTAAGTATCGGGTCAAGGTCCTTATCAACCATTTCAAACTCAATTTGGTCCTATAAGTTTCGAGTCGACACTTTTCTTTAGTGTTGGTTCACTCTTGACCTTTTTGAACCATTACCAATTCGTACCAAATACCATACCATTTCCTACCAATTCCTAAATACCAAAACGTACCTAAACCAAATACCATTTCTTGTTTATTGCTAAACCAAATTCAACCATACTAATCATACCATTTTGACTTAAGCCAAATCCACATCTTACTTTGATCGAACTTATTTTACTTCTTTGAACACAAATATATTCTTTCTTCTTCTTGACTAATATACTTCTTCGTTTACGATCGGGAACTAAATGACTCGGGTTCAACTACTAAACCGAGGTCGCATCATTTGGTATCAGAGCTGGTTAAAACGAGAAGAACAGACGTTCCAGAAGAGCCGGAGTAAGTAGACTTGTGAAAAAAAATAAAAAAAAATTGAAAAAAAATCAAAAAAACTGAAAAAAAAGAAAAAAAAATTGTATACGGTCTAGGTGTAGATGAAAAGAACGTGAAAGATCCGTAAAAAAAAAGAGTCTGGAGACACTTCAATAAAATTTTTTCCAACATCACATTCTACACTCTTTTATATCCCTCTTAGTGAAATTTCACGCTATTGAAAAAAAAATTCGATATAAAAAAAAAGTGTTTCGAGTTTCTAAGTTTGGCATTCTCTTCTATTCATCTTCTAAGCCACACTTAGCCTAAAGCCTTTCTTGTTTCCTACCCGTAACCTAACATCAAACCCTTATAAAGACATTTGAAGCCAACCCATTGAACTACGATAAGGTCACGACGAGTCGCTTACGAAATCACGAGAGGAAATTGAGTGGAAAAAGGCGTGAGAGTTACATCAAAAGAAAAAGCCAAAAAAAATTGAGTGAAACACGAATGGAGTGTTATTTTTTCTTTTCGAGAGATTCGTGAGGTTTTGTTGTGAGGTTTTATTTTCATGTCTCAAAGTCCTGAACGAAATATGGCGGAAGGAGGTGGAAGGCAACCAATCCGAAACATTGCGCCTGGAGGAGGTTGAGTGCCGGATTTGGCTCAACAAGCCTTGCTACGAGAAATCCAACGCATGATCCGAGGTGAGTTAGAATTCATTAACGAACGATTGGATCGAGTTGAATTAGGGTATCAACGAGAGCGTACACCCCAAGGGCCGCAAAGAAGGCGAGACCAATTGGAAATCAATCAAGACGACCTATATGATCCGAATGAAGCCGAAAGTGATCAAGGATCAAACATAAGTGAAGGACGAAGAGGTCAAAGGAACCGAGGTAATCGGAACCAAAGACGCATGGTTGACGACTTAAGGAACATTAAACTCTTCATTCCATCCTTTCAAGGAAAATCTGATCCGGAAGCCTACTTGGAATGGGAGAAGAAGATCGAATTGGTTTTTGATTGTCATAATTATTCCGAGATCAAAAAGGTGAAGTTGGCGGCCATAGAATTCTCCGATTACGCTATGATTTGGTGGGATCAACTCACTACAAGCCGAAGAAGGAATGGGTAAAGGCCAATATCAACTTGGGCTGAGATGAACGCCGTGATGCGACGCCGATTCATTCCCTCCTATTACCATCGGGAACTCTATCAAAAACTTCAAAATCTTACTCAAGGCTCAAAGAGTGTTGAGAATTATTTCAAAGAGATGGAGATCGCGATGATCCGAGCCGATGTCCAAGAAGATCGTGAAGCAACGATGGCACGATTCCTTGCTGGTCTCAATCGAGACATCGCCAACGTTGTGGAATTGCAACATTACATCGAGATTGTGGACATGGTACATATGCCCATTAGGGTAGAGAAGCAACTTAAATGAAAAGGTACCACCCGAAGTTATCCTACCCCAAGCACAACTAGATGGGGCCAAAGCTCGAGTAAAACTAATCCTCCTAGTCGTGCCAAAGAGCCAATGGTGCCTGCTAAAGCAAACAAACCTATGGGCGATACGAGCAAAGGTAAGGCAACCGATTCATTTGCTAATCGTTCAAGGGATATTAAGTGTTTTAAGTGCCTTGGAAGGGGCCATATTGCGAGTCAATGTCCCAACCGCAATGTCATGGTGGTTTGAGCAAATGAAGAAATAGAATCGGAGGAAGAAGAGCTTGAAGATGAGCCTGAAACCGTCTCTGACAATGAAGAAGAAGTGGAGCACGCCCTTGATGGAGAACTCTTAGTCGTCAAAAGGAGTCTAAGTATCCAAAGCATCGACGATGAACAACAACGAGAGAACATCTTCCATACTCGTTGTCAAGTACAAGGAAAGCTATGTAGTGTCATCATCGATGGAGGAAGTTGTACGAGCGTGGCGAGCACTCTCATGGTGGAAAAATTAAATCTACCGACCACCAAGCATCCAACTCCATACAAACTTCAATGGCTCAACGATGGAGGAGAGTTAAAAGTGACAAAGCAAGTTCTAGTATCCTTTTCCATTGGAAAATATTCCGATGAAGTGCTATGCGATGTTGTTCCAATGCACGCGGGTCACTTGTTATTGGGCCGTCCGTGGCAATTCGATCGTCGAGTTATGCACGATGGTTACTCAAATTGATATTCATTCAAACATATGAGAAGAAATGTAACCTTAGCCCCATTGACGCCAAAGCAAGTCTATGAGGATCAACTTAAGCTGAAAATTTCTGTAGATCAAATGAGAGAAAAAGAAAAGAGCGAAAATACAAAAGAAAAGAAAAATGAAAAAGAGAAAGAAAATTCAAAAAATAGAATGAAAAGAGAGCGAGAAAAGAAAAAGATGAAAAAGAAAAAGTGAGTGAAAAGTTGAATGTATTTGCAAAAGCAAGTGATGTTCAAAAAGCATTTTTGGCGAGACAACCGATCCTTGTACTTATGTATAAGGAAAATTTGTTTAACACTAATGACTTATCCGGAGATCCCCCTTCTTCTATTTTGTCTCTTTTGCAGGATTTCCAAGACGTTTTTCCAGATGAAGTGCCGAGTGGGTTGCCACCACTTCATGGGATCGAGCACCAAATTGATTTTGTGCCTGGAGCCGTTATTCCAAACTGACTGGCGTACTGAACCAATCCCGAAGAGTACAAAGAGCTTCAACGTCAAGTTAACGAACTCATGGAAAAGGGCTACATTCGAGAAAGTCTTAGTCCTTGTGCCGTACTGGTTTTGTTGGTGCCTAAGAAGGACGGAACGTGGCGCATGTGTGTCAATTGTCGCGCCGTAAATAAAATAACTATTAAGTATAGGCATCCCATACCGCGCTTGGATGACATGCTCGATGAGTTAAATGGTGCAAAGTTGTTCTCGAAAATTGTTCTCAAAAGCGGATACCACCAGATTCGTATGCAAGAAGGTGACGAGTGGAAAACCACTTTTAAAACAAAACATGGTTTGTATAAATGGTTGGTAATGCCATTCGGCTTAACCAACGCTCCTAGTACTTTTATGAGACTTATGAACTATGTTTTACGAAATTTCATTGGTAAGTTTTGTGTTGTGTACTTCGATGATATTCTCATATATAGTAAGTCGTTGGATGAGCATGTAATTCATTTGCGAACTGTTTTAGAAGTACTTAGAAAAGAGACTTTGTATGCTAATCTTAAAAAGTGTACATTTTGTTCTGACAAAGTTATTGTTTTAGGTTTCGTGGTTAGCTCGGAGGGCCTCGAAGTAGATAGCGAAAAGATTAAAGAGATTCAGGAATGCCGAGATCGACGAGCATAAGCCAAGTGCGAAGTTTCCACGGCTTGGCAAGCTTCTATAGGCGTTTTGTGCCTAATTTTAGCATGTTAGCCGCACCGTTGACAAGCACCATCAAGAAGAACTCAACATTTCATTGGGGCGAAGATCAAGAAAATTCTTTTAATATTATTAAAGATTGTCTTACTAAAGCTCCTTTGTTAGCATTGTCTGATTTTTCTAAGACATTTGAAATTGAGTGTGACGCCTCAGGTATAGGAATAG
Organism: Gossypium hirsutum; assembly: GCF_007990345.1. Classification (NCBI taxonomy): domain Eukaryota; kingdom Viridiplantae; phylum Streptophyta; class Magnoliopsida; order Malvales; family Malvaceae; genus Gossypium; species Gossypium hirsutum. The sequence goes on along the minus strand of NC_053441.1, from coordinate 40,804,644 downwards.
GTGCCGTGCTAACTCAAGATGGAAGACCGATCGCTTATTTTAGCGAGAAGTTGAATGGAGCCGTGTTGAACTACCCCGTTTATGACAAGGAGATGTATGCACTTATTCGCGCTCTCGAGACTTGGCAACACTATTTGTGGCCGAAGGAGTTTGTGATCCATTCGGATCATGAAGCGTTAAAGCACATTAAAGGACAACACAAATTAACAAACGCCATGCTAAGTGGGTAGAGTATTTGGAGTCATTTCCCTATGTCATTAAATATAAAAAGGGTAAGGAAAATATCGTAGCTGACGCTCTTTCAAGAAGGTATACCCTTTTGTCACATTTAGATTCCAAATTACTTGGTTTTGTGTTTCTGAAAGATTTGTATGCTACTGATAATGATTTTGGTGAAATTTATACTGCTTGTGAGACTGTGGCCGTTGACAAGTTTTATAGGTGCAATGGCTTTCTTTTTAAAGAAGGAAAATTATGTGTGCCGCAAGGTTCGATACGAGAGTTGTTAGTAAATGAGGCGCATAGCGGAGGTCTTATGGGCCATTTCGGCGTTGGAAAAACCTTAGCAACCCTCCAAGAGCATTTTTATTAACTGAAAATGAAACGGGACATTGAACGAGTGTGTGCGCGATGTGTGACGTGCAAGAAGGTCAAATCCAAGATTAAGCCGCATGGGTTGTATACGCCGCTCCCTATACCCGACGCACCTTGGGAGGACTTCTCCATGGATTTTGTCCTTGGATTGCCTAGGACTAAAACGGGGAAGGACTCTATTTTTGTTGTTGTTGATCGCTTCTCAAAAATGTCTCATTTTATTTCTGGTTCAAAAACTGATGATGTCGTTCACATTGCTAATCTTTTCTTTAAAGAAATTGTTCGTTTGCATGGCATCCCAAGGACCATTGTTTCTGATCGAGACGCCAAGTTTTTGAGTCACTTTTGGAGGTCGTTGTAGGGAAAGCTCGGAACTAAGTTGCTGTTTTCAACCACTTGCCACCCCCAAACTAATGGCCAAATGGAAGTGGTCAACCGAGTGTTATCAACTTTGTTACGAGCCATCATACGGAAAAATCTCAAGTCGTGGGAAGAGTGTCTACCGCATATTGAATTTGCGTATAACCGATCTGTTCATTCAGCAACCAAACACTCTCCTTTTGAAATTGTTTATGGATTTAACCCGTTAACTCCTTTAGATTTAGTGTCTTTTCCTAATGATCAACTTATCCATGCAGATGCTAGAAAAAAGGCCGAATATGTAAAGGAGTTACATCAGAAAGTTCGAGCCAACATTGAAGCAAAAACTGAAAGTTATACTCAGAAGGCGAACAAGGGTCGTAAAAGAGTTATCTTCGAACCTGGTGATTGGGTTTGGTTCACATGAGAAAGGAACGTTTTCCCACCCAACGAAGGTCAAAGCTACTACCGCTTGGTGACGGACCTTTTCAAGTCTTGGAACAAATCAACGAGAACTCTTATCGACTTGATCTACCAGGTGAGTATAATATAAGCGCAAGTTTTAATGTCTCTGACTTATCCCCTTTTGATGCAGATTCTGATTTGAGGGCAAATCGCTTTGAAGAGGGGGAGGATGATACGGCCATGCCTCAAGCCCTACCTAGCCCGAGCAAGGAGCCTTTGGAGCTGCCTCGAGGTCCCATCACTCGATCACGAGCCAAACAATTCAAGGAAGCTGTTTTGGCTTTAGTTGACAAAGTTTGGGGCGAGATTTTGGTTGGGCATATCGAAGAAGCTTGGACCAACTCGAAGAACACTCCGTGCACTTTACTACGAGCTGAATTAACTTCTAATTTAGCTTAATGAGTTCAAATTAGCTCAATTTAGCTCAAATACTTACAAATTCAGCTCAATTAATTTTTGCTATTTAATTAGTCTCAAATCTGGTCAGATTTAATTATGCATGATTAATTGTGTTTTTCTTACATGTTATTAAGTCAAATTAATTTCCTACAGCTTATAAATATGTCTTAATACATGTTTTTAATTTGTCTTGTCCAAACCGAATTAATTAGACTTAGTTTAATTAATTGTGTCTTGTTTTAATTATATGGATTAATGTTGTCTAAATTATGTTTTTAATATGATTCAGCTGAATAATGATTAACTAAATTCATTTGTTCATGTTGTGTAGGTTGGCCGAATGTGGATGGAAGCATTTAAGCTAGGTGCATGAACCATAGGTTCAATGAATATGGCGTTACATGCATGAAGAATGTTCAGCTGATTTTAAATGATTCAAGAACCAGCATAATGTCGTTCACACATGAAGTTCACACTCTTGGCTTTTCGGTTTGGAATGTTCACACATAATGACTCTTTGAAACCGAGTGTTCACACTTCATTTGGCCGTTCGAATCCATCTTAATGGCTGGTCACTTTTCAGCAAAAGATACAACTTAAATGAGCTCATTTATGTACATTGACCGAACCTAACTCCTTCATGCACCATTCAAAGTGACCAAGGTTCAATGAGAGTTCTAGAAGCTTGTCAAGTTCAGCCGAATCTAGCTAGCACATTTAAGTGGTTCATTTGCTTACTCTTTAAGGATTGTAAGAGACCATTCGGCTAGCTTAGGAGATTATTATAAATAGCTGAATTTTTACTTTGTAAAGGACTTTTTGACATTTTAAGTAACGAATTGCTGCCAAATTTGTGAGGCATTTTCTCTCAAATTTCGTTCGAGACCCGTAAGACTTATCTAGCTTCTAGTGGCGTCTTTCTGAGTCTTTCTTTCGAACTTATCACTTCCTAAACCCGAGTGTGGCGTTCACCTTTGATACCTTTGGTTCATACTTTACTAAGTATCGGGTCAAGGTCCTTATCAACCATTTCAAACTCAATTTGGTCCTATAAGTTTCGGGTCGACACTTTTCTTTAGTGTTGGTTCACTCTTGACCTTTTTGAACCATTACCAATTCGTACCAAATACCATACCATTTCGTACCAACTTCCATACCATTTCGTACCAATTCCTAAATACCAAAACGTACCTAAACCAAATACCATTTCTTGTTTATTCCTAAACCGAATTCAACCATACTAATCATACCATTTTGACTTAAGCCAAATCCACATCTTACTTTGATCGAACTTATTTTACTTCTTTGAACACAAATATATTCTTTCTTCTTCTTGACTAATATACTTCTTCGTTTACGATCGGGAACTAAACGACTCGGGTTCAACTACTAAACCGAGGTCGCATCAGATTGAATGCCTTAAAACATGTCCATCTTTGTTTCGAATATTTGACGAGGCATTGGCTAGTAAATTAGCTTATTCGCATGGTAATCTGAATCTGTCCATTTGCATGCGTTGTACTTGTTTCGTTATGCTTATGATTGGACTACAAGTTTTTTTGCATTGCTATTTACTAACTCATGGCTATTCTTTTTAGTGGGCTCAATTGCCATTAGTCCCGTTCGATCGAGGAAAGTCAAGTCCATTTGATTTTTTAGATTCGAGGACGAATCTTTTTGAGGAAGGGGGAATGATACGAGTCACAAAGGCCTTAGATGCGTACACGAAAGAACGAGAAAATCAAGATTCACTTTCTTGTTTTCAAGAAAATCAAGAAACCGAATCTTGGCCCAATTTGCTGTTTGGAGCGATTTCAATAATCAAGAAAATCAAGATTTCAAATCTTGGAAATCTTGGTCCAAGAAACCGAATCTTGCAGCCAAAGCGCATTGGATCTCCGCCACGAGCATCAACGACCCAATTTTGGTAGGAGATAGATCAAAGCGCATTGGATCTCCGTCACGAGCATCAACGACCCAATTTCGGTAGGAGATAGATCACAGGCCCAAATTCTTGAAGGCAATGCCCAATAAGCAAATTCCAGCCCAATCAAGAAATTCCTACATACTTAGTTGAAAATCAGGCCAAAATGTCAAAGGGCCCAATTTGTAAACATTTTAATTGTTTAATTTAATTTTTAAGCTTTAGGAATATTACGTGTGAAATTCGGCCCAAAACAGCCCAATTGAGTGCATGGCCAAATTTTCCCTTTTATTTTATTAATTAGGTTTAATTTTTTTTAGTAACTTGTAAGATTAGGATTAGATGAGGCCTATATAAGTGATGGCCGACCACCCTTTGTAAACACAACTTAGATTTTATTAAATTTTCAAAATTGTTGAGAGCATAATTTTCTTTGGGGTTTTCTCCAAGAATTCTATCTTGAGTTTTCTTTAGAAGCTGTTTTAACAATCTTTGGATTGTGGGAGCCATCTTCAACCTTCTTCTTGCCATTGATATTCATTGGAGGGGAGATTAGAGCCGTTTGAAGGGATTTGTGAATTCTTTCGGGAATTCAAGGATTCTTAGGACTTTTTTTTATTTCTTGCTGTTTTGATTTATTTCTTTGTTTCTCTTGGGTCAATTCTTTATCTTACTTATTTTTTGTTATTCTTGTGTTCTTTCAGCCACATTCCAAATCCAAGAATCGATTAATTCTACCTTCGTTGGCAGCAAGGAGTCGTCCTCAAAATCCCCCAAAATTCTAGGGTTTGGCCGATTGGGTTATAATCTGTTTGGGGGTCAATCAGTTGCTGGAATTTGGGAAAATCATCTTGGGTGTTCAATTAGACCAAATCGCATCCTTTATTCAGTTCTTGAGTCGTTCAATTCCATTGTTCTCTTTCTTTGTTTCTTGCTGCCCGTTTAATTGAATTTGGGGATTTAAATTCAAATCTGATTTGGTTTAATCTTGATCTTTGTTTTTGTTTTCAGATCTGTTCGTCTAGGACCTTTCGTAGGAGTTTCTCGTGTCTTGGCAACTCGATCTTGGTCCGCGCGCAGCCCTATATCACTTTGTTTTCGAACTTATCACCTGTTGGTGTGGCGTTCTTCATACCAAAAGTTCCTATTTCGTTAAATAGTGGGTCTCAGTTTTATTCCTATTCCTTTCCTTTCTTTGAAACGATATAAGCCCGGGTCCTTATTTACTAATAAGGGTTCGTTCTTGTTTCATTGGAAACCAACAAATAACAAATCATCAAACACTTTGCTTCCTATGTCATTTAACCTTCAAAACTCAAAGGACTGAATTTGTATTAAACGACACTGCCTAATTTCAATCAGGAATTATTACGACTCATCGCATCTTCCAAAACGAGCTCGTATCACTTTTTGAGTGATTAACGGTGAGGTTTGTTAATTTTTGAGTGTTGAGTGTTTGTTTTACAGGTATTCCAAAAAATAAAATAAAATAAATAAGATTTCTAAAATTGGTCAAGTCGTTGATTTTTCAGATTCGAGGATGAATCTTTTTGAGGAAGGGGGGAATGATACGAGTCACAAGGCCTAACTCAAGCTCAAGAACGTGATGGGCTCAAATTACCACAAGGCCCAATAATGAGGTCAAAGGCTAGGCAAATGCGTATGAAACTAAATGGAACCATTCAAGACTTTAGTATCAAGGCCTTAGATGCGTATACAAAGGAAAAAGAAAATCAAGATTCACTTTCTTGTTTTCGAGAAAATCAAGAAACCGAATCTTGATCCAATTTTGCTGTTTTGAACGATTTCAAGAATCAAGAAAATCAAGATTTCAAATCTTTGAAATCTTGGTCCAAGAAATTGAATCTTGTAGCTAAGGCGCATTGGATCTCAGTTACGAGCATCAACGAACCAATTTCGGGAGAGAGCAGATTACAAGCCCAAGTTCTTGAAGACACGACCCAATAAGATGTTCCAAGCCCAACCAAGAAGTTTAAATTAGACTTAGTTGAAAATCAGGCCAAATTGTCAAAGTGGCCCAATTTGTAAAATTTTAATTCTTTAAATACTTAGTTTTAATTTTTAGACTTTATGAATAAATTTCTATGTAAGAATTCAGTCCAAGAGGCCCATTTAAAGGCCTTGGATGAAATTCCCTTGAAAGGCAACAATTAGGGTTTTTTTAGTTTTCCTAGTAGGGATAGGAAAGTAGTTAGGAGGCCTATATATGTGGCTTGGCCGGCCACCCTTATAGATGATATATTGAGTTCAAATTTTTTTTTTGTGGAGTGAAAACTCTCTTTGAGTTTCTCCAAGAATTCTCTCTTGAGTTTTCTTTAGAAGTAGTTTTAACAATCTTTCTGATTTTGGGAGCCATCTTCAACCTTCTTCTTGTCGTGTTTTTACATTGGAGGGAAGATTAGAGCCGTTTGAAGGGAGTTGTGAAATCTTTCTTAATTTCAAGGCTTCTTAGGACTTTATCCATCTTTTTTATGTTTGTTCTTTTTTACTTATTTTTGTTTGTGTCGAATTGTCGATTAACTTGGTTTAATTGTTCTTGTTACGTTTCCAGCTATTCCAAGCTTCAATGATCTGTTTTGCAACATTCTTTGTTCATCCTTTCTTGCCGCCCAAGTATCATTCTTTTTCAATTTGGTTTTCTCGGTCTTTTAAGTTTAATTTTCTATTTTCTGTTTTTGTTTCAGATCTAAGTGTCGATAGTTTTCGTAAGACTTTTCCCGTGACTTGGCAACTCAATCTTGGTTCACGTACGATCCTCTATCAGATAAGTTTAGAAACAAGTTCAGGATGATGCCACTAGCTCGCTAGTTAAGTCACTTGAGACTCGTACAAAATTGGAGAGGAAGTTATAAAAATAATTTTGGCAAAAAGTTTAGCAAAAGTCTATTACAAAATCTGATTTCACCTATTTATAGTGCCTAAATAAGGTAGCCAAATAGTCAGAAGCATTCAACTTAATGTGTTATTTAAAATAAAACTGAAATAAAACTCAAGTCTTTTCAAATTCTTGAGCCAAATAACTCCATTCTTGAATTCACTTTAATTCAGCTGAATGAATGACTTTAATTTCTTGAAAAATGACTCTTGAGTTAGCCCTTGGTCAGCTGAATAGACACAAACTTATTAACCAGCTCCTTAATGGTATCTGAATGCTTGAATTAACCTTTGAAATGGAAAAAACAGACTGGTAGTTTAAAAGGTTGCTGCCAAAATTAAATAGATTATATAATGCTCCTTAAAACCTCATTTGTAATAGCCCCTTTACTTTGTAACCGAAAATGACTTGAACAACAGTTATGACTTGAAAAGACTCCTGCAATAAACACATTAAAATGAACTTATTAAACACATGTAAGCACTTATTAAACATAACACACATTAATACTTAACTTAAGTAAATGAACTAAAACATATGCATCAATTATTCTAGCAACTAGTTAATTAAAGAAACATAATTAAATAAACTTAACTTATGCATCAATAAATAATCCTAGTAACTATATTAATTAAGAGCAACACTTATTAAATAAAGTTCAACAAAAAACACTTATTAATTAAACTAAGATGAGTTGAATAAATGTCCAGCAACTCATTTATTTAAACTAAGGTGCTTAAATGCATGGTTTGAAATGCAAACTTAACTAACATGAAAGTTACATAATGCATGACTTTATTAAATGCAGAAGACATATTAATGATGTGCAAACTATGACATAATTAAAAACACAAACTAAAATAACTAAAAATTAATGAATCAAAGTCCTTATTTTCCAGCAGCCAAATTGACAAACTGAAATTAAAAGCTTCATTTTGTACTTGGGCCCCTCGAGTTTGGGCCAATCTCGGTGGCATCGAGTTGTGCCATAACATGATGTGGCCAGGATCGCATCATACCCTCCCTCTTGAAGATGATTTGTCCTCAAATCGAGCCACTTGCTCGCGAAAAATCTTTCAAGGTCACAAGCCCTTTGGTTGAAAAATTTGACAGACTTGCTTCAAGCAACTTGAAATTCATGTATAACTTGAAAAATACATCGGTTAATTACTTGCCCTCCCTCTTTAGGAAGGAACCACGTCAAAATGCCACCTACATGAAAATGAAATGGGTTAGTGGCAACTTGGATTGTAGGCTCAAAAATACTTGTTGTCATCTCATTCAAAAATGAAACATATGAATTGATGCCAGGATCAAAAACAAAAGTTTATTTTACCTTTTTGCAATGAGTTAACAATTTCTTCATCGGCGATATACTATAATCAATAAGCATTCAGGAATTAAAATTTTGGACAACAAAAGCCCATGAGCCAATGATAGGGGGTTGCGCGCGGACCAAGATCGAGTTGCCAAGTCACGAGAAAACTCCTACGATGCTCTAAACGAATAGATCTGAAACGAAACAGAAATTAAAAGATTAGAACTTTGAATTTCCAGATCTGGAATAAAAATCCCCAAATCAGCAAAGAATCAAATTGAGAATAGGAATAAGTGTTAATAAAGGTTCTTGGGGAATCAAGAACATGTAATTGAACCCAAAGAATACTCCAATCTGCTGAATCTTAAAAGAAAGACACAAACAGCAAGTTAAATTTCCCCAAAATTCCAGCAATCAAAACAACCCAAATCTGAGAAAAAGAAATCAACAAGAACAAGGAATTTAGGGATTTTGAATGAATTTTGCTGCCAAGAACAAAAGGGGCGATCCGATCTTTAGTAAAGAAAAGGACAAATCAGATTTAGAATGCTTTGGAACGCCTGAAATGCAATAAGAATAGTAAACAAAGTGATTAAATAAAATCGACACAAGCAGAATTTAAAAGAAAAAAATTGACAGTAAGAAATTAAAAGATAAGTCCTAAGAAGCCTTGAAATCCCGAAAGATATCACAACTCCCTTCAAATGGCTCTAATCTCCCGTCCAAAGAATATCAATGGCAAGCAGAAGGCTGAAGATGGCTCCCACAATCAAAAGATTGTTAAAATAACTTCTAAAGAAAACTCAAGAGAGAATTCTTGGAGAAAAACTCAAGGAGAATTCTACACTTAAATAAATCTGAAATTTTTAATATATTTGAGAAGTGAATAACAAGGTGGCTGGCCAAGCCTTTATATAGGCCTCTCAAGTGTTTTCCTAATCTAATTAGAAAACTAAAAATAAAAAAACTCCTAATTATTTTAATATTTAAATGGAAATTCGACCAAGGGCTTTTAATTGGGCCTCTTGGACTGAATATCTACATAAAAATTTAAACTAAGTATCTAAAAAATAAAACTTTACAAATTGGGCCACTTTGACAATTTGGCCTGATTTTCAAGTAAGTATGGTTTGTCTTCTTGTTTGGGCTTAGACTCATCTTATTGGGCCTTGCCTTCAAGAACTTGGGCTTGTATTCCATCTCTTACCGAAATTGGGTCGTTGAGGCTCGTAACGGAGATCCAATGCGATTTGGCTACAAGATTTGGTTTTTTGGACCAAGATTTCCAAGATTTGAAATCTTGATTTTCTTGATTCTTGAAATCACTCCAAACAGCAAGATTGGGCCAAATTCGGTTTCTTGATTTTCTTGAAAATAAGAAATTGAATCTTGATTTTCTCTTTCTCTCGTATATGCATCTAAGGCCTTGCTAACGAACTCCTGGATGGTCCCATTTAGTTTGGAACGCATTTGTCGGGCCTTTGATCTCGTTATTGGGCCTTGTGGTAAATTGAGCCCATCACGTTCTTGGGCTTGGGTTGGGACTTTGTGACTCGTATCATTCCCCCCTTCCTCAAAAAGATTCGTCCTCAAATATGAAAAATCAAATGGGGATAAGTCAGCCACATTAAAGGTAGAACTTACATTGTACTCACCAGGGAGATCAATTTTATAGGCATTGTCGTTGATCCGCTCGAGTACTTGGAAAGGCCCATCGCCCCTTGGGTTCAACTTGGTCTTTCTTTTGGTAGGAAATCATTCTTTCTTCATATGGACCCAATGATACGGGGTTGTGCGCGGACCAAGATCGAGTTGCCAAGTCACGAGAAACTCCTACGAAAACCCTAAACAATCAGATCTGAAATGAAACAGAAAATTAAAAGATTAGAACTTTGAATTTCCAGATCTAAAATAAAATCCCCAAATCAGCAAAGAATCAAATTGAAAATAGAAATAAGTGTTAATAAGGGTTTTTGAAACCCTAAAGGAGATTGCGATTCTGCCCAATTGAACCCCAAGATAGTTTTCCCCAAATTTCGACAATCTAATTTCACCCAAAAATAGTATGGAAAAACCATAGAAATTGGGGATTTTTGGGCTGATTCCTTAAGATAGAAAAAGGCTGAAAACACAATAAGAACAGAAAATAAATTAGATAAAGATTCAGCACAAGCATAAATAAAGAAAGAATTGACAGCAAGAAATTAAAAGATAAGTCCTAAGAAGCCTTGAAATCCCGAAAGATCTCACAACTCCCTTCAAACGGCTCTAATCTCCCCTCTAAAGAATATCAATGGCAAGAAGAAGGCTGAAGATGGCTCCCACAATCAAAAGATTGTTAAAACAACTTCTAAATAAAACCCAAGAGAGAATTCTTGGAGAAAAAACTCAAAGAGAATTCTGCACTTAAACAAATCTGAAATTTTGAGATAATTGAGAAGTATCTAACACGGTGGCTGGCCAAGCCTTTATATAGGCTTTTCAAATATTTTCCTAATGTAATTAGAAAACTAAAACTAAACAAACTCCTAATTATTTTAATTTTAAATGGAAATTAGGCCAAGGGCTTTTAATTGGGCCTCTTGGACTGAATATTTACTTAAAAATTTAAACTAAGTATTTAAAAAAAATAAAACTTTACAAATTGGGTCACTTTGACAATTTGGCCTGATTTCAAGTAAGCATGCTTTGTCTTCTTGTTTGGGCTTGGTTAGGCCTTTGAGACTCGTATCATTCCCCCTTCCTCAAAAAGATTCGTCCTCGAATCTGAAAAATCAAATGGACTCGACTTTCCTTGATCGAATGGGACTAATGGCAATTGAATCCACTGAAAAGAATAGTCATGAGTTAGTAAATAGCAACGCAAACAAACTTGTAGCCCAATCATAAGCATAACAAACAAGTATAACGCATGCGAATTGACAGATTCAGATTACCATGCAAACAAGCTAATTTAATCGCCAATGCCTCGTCAAATATTCAAAACAAAGATGAACATGTTTTAAGGCATTCAGTCGTCTCAAATTGTTTCCACAAACCATGAATAAATTGCGAGTAATAAATCAAATGGTAAACATTATCGTCCCAAGCAGGTATTTGAAAAGATTCACATGGTTCACAGAGTTGCACAATCATACCATGCATTAATCGACGGACTATGGATTCACTCACACATGCATCAAAAACAATAATCTTTTTATCAATCATTAAAACAGATAGATCATCAATAAATAAAATAGGATAGTCAAGCACGTTTCGATCTAAGTGTTTTAGAAAAATTAAATCATCAACACGATCTTTGTCACTATCCGCGGAGTACAAAGGTGTTTCAAAAGTTTCAAGTGATATAAAGGCGCGCGCGGACCAAGATAGAGTTGCCCAGTCACGAGGAAACTCCTACGAGGCTCTAGGCGAACAGATATGAAATCAAAACAAAGGAAAGATTAAAATGAATCAGAACTAAAATTGAAATCCCCAAAAATAATTAGAAAACAGCCAAGAACCAAAGAACGAATGAATAGATGCTTTTGGAGTTCAAGAAGATGAAATCGAACTCCAAGATTGTTTTCCCACAAGCCGAATCTGCCCAAGAACAAACCGACAAGAAAAACCCCAAATTCCAGCAACTTGATTTCCCCAAAATTAGAATGTATTAATCGACAAGAACCCTAGGATTTAGGGATTTTGATTCGAAACTTTACTGCCCAAAAGTAAACCGATTAAATGGAAGGATCTTGGAGTTAAACAAAGCTGAAACATAAGCAAGAACAGCAAAAAGATTAGATAATGAATCGGCACAAGTAGGAATAAAGAAACAAATCGAAACAACAAGAAATAAAGAAAAGTCCTAAGAACCCTTGAATTCCCGAAAGAATTCACAAATTCCTTCAAACGGCTCTAATCTCCCCTCCAAAGAATATCGATGGCAAGAAGAAGGTTGAAGATGGCTCCCACAATCAAAAGATTGTTAAAACAACTTCTAAAGAAAACTCAAGAGAGAAATCTTGGAGAAAACTCAAAGAAAATTATGCTCTCAACAAATCTGAAATTTAAGAATAAATCTAAGTGTTATATACAAGGGGTGGCTGGCCATGCCTTTAAATAGGCCTCAAGTAATCCTAATCTAACAAGTAACTAATAAAATTAAACCTAATTAATAGAATAAAATAAAGGAAAATTCGGCCAAGCATATATATGGGCTGTTTTTGGGCCGAATTTTACATGTATGTTCCTACAGCTTAAAAAAATTAAATTAAACAATTAAAATGTTTATAAATTGGGCCCTTTGACATTTTGGCTTGATTTTCAACTAAGTATGAAGGAATTTCTTGATTGGGCTGGAATTTGGTTATTGGGCCTCGCCTTCAAGAATTTGGGCTCGTGATCTATCTCCTACCGAAATTGGGTCGTTGATGCTCGTAACGGAGATCCAATGCGCTTTGGCTGCGAGATTCGGTTTCTTGGACCAAGATTTCCAAGATTTGAAATGTTGATTTTCTTGATTCTTGAAATCGCTCCAAACAGCAAAATTGGGCCAAGATTCGGTTTCTTGACTTCCTTGAAAACAAGAAAGTAAATCTTGATTTTCTTGATTTGAGCCCATCACCTTCTTGAGCTTGGATTGGGCCTTTGTGACTCGTATCATTCCCTCGTTCCTCAAAAAGATTCATCCTCGAATCTGAAAAATCAAATGAACTCGACTTGCCTCTATCGAACGGGACTAATGGCAATTGAGTCCACTGAAAGGAATAGCCATGAGATAGTAAATAGCAACGGAAACAAGCTTGTAGTCCAATCATAAGCATAACAGAACAGGTATAACGCATGTGAATGGACAGATTCAGATTAGCATGCAAACAATCTAATTTACTCGCCACTGCCTCGTCAACTATTCGAAACAAAGATGGACATGTTTTAAGGCATTCAGTCGTCTCAAATTGTTCCCACAAACCATGAATAAATTGCGAGTAATAAATCAAATGGTAAACATAATCGTCACAAGTAGGTATTTGAAAAGATTCACATGGTTCACAGAGTTGCATAATCATACCATGCATTAATCAACGGTCTATAGATTCACTCACACATGCATTATCAAAAACAAGAATCTTTGTATCAACCATCAAAACAGATAGATCATCAATAAATAAAATAGGACAGTCAAGCACGTTTCGATCTAAGTGTTCATCAACACGATCTTTATCACTATCTGAGGAGTACAAAAGTGTTTCAAACGTTTCAAGCATCTTACCTTGATAAGCAGAAGAATAAGGGTCGATTTTACCTTTTTCATTTAAAACAAACCTTCGCTCATCGGGGGCATAGTGTATTCGAAGCTCCGTTGTTGAGATAACCTTTGTCAAATGGAACTCAAACTTCATGTACAACCACATAAGCTGTTTAAGGCACGAATATAAATTGAAAACAAACTTGGAAAATTTCGTTACCTTATTCACCACAACAGATTTGCACAAATTGGAGGATTTTACATAAGGCAAATCAAGAGAATAACAACTCACGCTTCCTTTCGTAATGACTTTATCAACCACAATCGAAGAATAACAATTAATCGGATCAAAATGAAGGGATCTTTTAAGAACTAAGTCACCAAAAGTTTTATCAATAATTTTCAAATCTGCAAGGGACTCAGTTGCTAAAAATTCCTTACATCGCTTACCTTCAGGCTCATGTAGTGTGATTTCATCTTCAACCTTGCCTATGTTGATCGTATGAAAGCGTCTTTCATCGGAAAGGTATTGAAGTTGAAAGTTATCTTTCCTATGTGGCCAATGGAAGTGTTCTATCCCACGTAAAGGTGGTAAACCTTTAGGGGTCTTACTAAAAAAATCCTCATAATCCTGCATAAAACATTGCAACACACTAGGCAAATTTTCGTTAATGTTAGATAAAGATAAATAGTTTTGCCTAAACCTCACAAGGATACAAGGCTGTTTGATACGAATCACAAAGGCCCAACCCAAGCTCAAGAAGGTGATGGGCTCAAATCAAGAAAATCAAGATTCACTTTCTTGTTTTCAAGAAAGTCAAGAAACCGAATCTTGGCCCAATTTTGCTATTTGGAGCGATTTCAAGAATCAAGAAAATCAAGATTTCAAATCTTGGAAATCTTGGTCGAAGAAACCGAATCTTGCAGCCAAAGCACATTGTATCTCCGTTACAAGCATCAACGACCCAATTTTGTTAGGAGATGGATCACGAGCCCAAATTCTTGAAGGCGAGGCCCAATAACCAAATTCCAGCCCAATCAAGAAATTCCTTCATACTTAGTTAAAAATCAGGCCAAAATGTCAAAGGGCCCAATTTATAAACATTTTAATTGTTTAATTTAATTTTTTTAAGCATTAGGAACATACATGTAAAATTCGACCCAAAAACAGCCCATATATATGCTTGGCCAAATTTTCCTTTATTTATTCTATTAATTAGGTTTAATTTTATTAGTTACTTGTTAGATTAGGATTACTTGAGGCCTATTTAAAGGCATGGCCGGCCACCCCTTGTATGATAACACTTAGATTCATTCTTAAATTTCAGATTTGAGAGAGCAAAATTTTCTTTGAGTTTTCTCCAAGATTTCTCTCTTGAGTTTTCTTTAGAAGTTGTTTTAACAATCTTTTGATTGTGGGAGCCTTCTTCAACCTTCTTCTTGCCATCGATATTCTTTGGAGGGGAGATTAGAGCCATTTGAAGGAATTTGTGAATTCTTTCGGGAATTCAAGGGTTCTTAGGACTTATTCTTATTTCTTGCTGTTCAATTTATTTTCTTTATTATTGCTTGTGCCGATTCTTCTTCTCACTTCTTTGCTGTTCTTATTTGTTTTCCAGCCTTGTTTAAACTTCCAAATCTCTTCGTTTAAATTGATCTCCTATTGGCAGCACTTATTCTACTCATAAAATCCCCAATTTCTAGGGTTTGGCCGATTGGATCATATTCAATTTGGGGAACAATTGGTTGCTGGAAATTAGGCATTCTTGGCCGAATCAGTTCCTTAGCAGATTCGCAACCTTTCTTTCCTTTCAATTGTGCTTGATCATTCGATTCTATTTCTTTTCTTCTTGCCGCCCAAATCCTAATTTTATCCCATTGATTTGCTGAAATTTTAAGTTTAACTTGCTGCTTGTGTTTGTTTTCTCAGATTCGGCAGATTGGGTCTTTTCTTGATTACTAAATCGAGTTCTTGGCCTCCAAGAAACCCCTTTCATAAGTGTTTCGATTCTTGATTAAATCTTGCTAATTTTTGTGTGCCTATTCCAGATCTTGAAATTTCCAGATTTAATCTCATTATTGTTTTAATTTCAGATCTGTTTGTTAGAGCTTTCGTAGGAGTTTCCGTGACTTGGCAACTTGATCTTGGTCCGCACGCAACCCCGTATCATTTGGTATCAGATTTTGGGTGTTTTGGGTGTTCTTGGTTGATTTCTAAACTGATCTCAATTTTTTAAAGCAAAAACAGCAGTTTTACCCAGAAAAATTGTTCGAAAAAAATTCATTTAAGTGGGCAAATGTTGTCCAATTCATTTGTGGCACTGTGATTGAATATAAAAAAAATTAATCCCGCAAAAAAATCAGTCAAAAAAGTCAAAAAATCAAAAAAGATGAAATTCAATAAAAATTTTAAAAAAGATTCAGCGGGTTGAATTTGGTACCCAAAATTTCCAGATCAAAAATTCAATATTTAAGGAAATTCCAGATTTAATTTCATGATTTTTTGAGATTAGGAACACCTCGAACGAAGTTGCCAAGTTACTCCGTAGTTTTCGGGTTTTCTGTTTTCAGCAATTTTTATTGATTCTTAGCTATAGGTTTTTATTTGTTTGCCTTTATTCTTCCTTTACGTTATCTAACACCTTCTTGTTTCTTGTGTTAGTAGGATTTAAACGTGTGCACAACTTCTTCCTCGGTGCAACACGAATCAATTGGTGTCTCGTCAATTTTTGGCATCCTAGAGCAAATTAGGATTCTTTGGTAGATCGGTTCATCCACTCTCTAATTGGTTGATATAAACTCTGATAAAGAACTCACAAGATTGAATTCTACCTCATTGAGAATTTTAATTTTCTTTTTGAGTGATTAACGGTGAGGTTTGCTAACTTTTATTTTTGAGTGTTGAGTGTTTATTTTGTAGGTATTTCAAAAAAAAAGAGGAAAAAAATAAGATGGTAGTCCGCCGAACCCTTAATAGCCAAATGGGAGACGATTTTGATAACCAAAGGACCAATATTTTCCATTATAGGTGTTTTATAAAAGGCAACTTATATTCACTTATTATTGATAGTGGGAGTTGTTCGAATCTAGTTAGCAGTTATTTGGTGGATTACTTAAAGTTACCTTGTATCGAGCACCCTAAGCCGTATCACCTTCAGTTGCTTAATGAATGCTCAGAAGTTAAAGTTACAAAACAGTCCTTGATCACTTTTAAGCTCGAGAATTACGAGGATGAGGTATGGTGTGATGTGGTCCCAATGCATGCGACACACTTGCTCCTTGGACGACCTTGGCAGTTTGATCGTGATGTTACACACCAAGGCAAGCTCAATAGGTACTCTCTTATGTTTAAAGGCCAAAAATTCACTTTTTCTCCTTTAGATCCCAATGATGTATATAAGGATCAATTAAAAATGATGAAATTTTGTGAGGGGGTAAGGGAGAAAGGACAAATACAAAAGACAGAGAGAAAAAAGGCTAATAGTGAAAAAAGTCAAAATCTAAATAGCCCAAAGGTGAGTGAATCCGCATGTGGTAAAATGAGAGTGAAAATTTGATGGCAACAAAAAAAGATGTGCGGGGAGCCCTACTCAATAAGCAGCCTTGTATCCTTGTGAGGTTTAGGCAAAACTATTTATCTTTATCTAACATTAACGAAAATTTGCCTAGTGTGTTTCAATGTTTTTTGCAGGATTATGAGGATGTTTTTAGTAAGACCCCTAAAGGTTTACCACCTTTATGTGGGGTAGAACACTTCCATTGGCCACATAGGAAAGATAACTTTCAACTTCAATACCTTTCCGATGAAAGACGCTTTCATACGATCAACATAGGCAAGGTTGAAGATGAAATCACACTACATGAGCCTGAAGGTAAGCGAGGTAAGGAATTTTTAGCAACTGAGTCCCGTGTAGATTTGAAAATTATTGATAAAACTTTTGGTGACTTAGTTCTTAAAAGATCCCTTCATTTTGATCCGATTAATTGTTATTCTTCGATTGTGGTTGATAAAGTCATTACGAAGGAAGCGTGAGTTGTTATTCTCTTGATTTGCCTTATGTAAAATCCTCGAATTTGTGCAAATCTGTTGTGGTGAATAAGGTAATGAAATTTGCCAAGTTTGTTTTCAATTTATATTCGTGCCTTAAACAGTTTATATGGTTGTACATGAAGTTTGAGTTCCATTTGAAAAAGGTTAACTCAACAATGGAGCTTCGAATACACTATGCCCCTCATGAGCGAAGGTTTGTTTTAAATGAAAAAGGTAAAATCGACCCTTATTCTTCTGCTTATCAAGGTAAGATGATTGAAACGTTTGGAACACTTTTTTTACTCCTCGGATAGTGATAAAGAGCGTGTTGATGAACACTTAGATTGAAACGTGCTTGACTATCCTATTTTATTTATTGATGATCTATCTGTTTTGATGGTTGATAAAAAGATTCTTGTTTTTGATAATGCATGTGTGAGTGAATCTATAGACCGTCGATTAATGCATGGTATGATTATGCAACTCTGTGAACCATGTGAATCTTTTCAAATACCTACTTGTGACGATTATGTTTACCATTTGATTTATTACTCGCAATTTATTCATGGTTTGTGGGAACAATTTGAGACGACTGAATGCCTTAAAACATGTCCATCTTTGTTTCGAATATTTGACGAGGTAGTGGCAAGTAAATTAGATTGTTTGCATGGTAATCTGAATCTGTCCATTCACATGCGTTATAGCTGTTCTGTTATGCTTATGATTGGACTACAAGCTTGTTTCCGTTGCTATTTACTATCTCATGGCTATTCTTTTCAGTGGACTCAATTGCCATTAGTCCCGTTCGATAGAGGAAAGTCGAGTTCCTTTGATTTTTCAGATTCGAGGACGAATCTTTTTGAGGAAGGGGGGAATGATACGAGTCACAAAGGCCCAACCCAAGCTCAAGAAGGTGAAGGGCTCAAATCAAGAAAATCAAGATTCACTTTCTTGTTTTCAAGAAAGTCAAGAAACCGAATCTTGGCCCAATTTTGCTGTTTGGAGCGATTTCAAGAATCAAGAAAATCAACATTTCAAATCTTGGAAATCTTGGTCCAAGAAACCGAATCTTGTAGCCAAAGCGCATTGGATCTCCGTTACGAGCATCAACGACCCAATTTCAGTAGGAGATGGATTACGAGCCCAAATTCTTGAAGGCGAGGTCCAATAACCAAATTTCAGCCCAATCAAGAAATTCCTTCATACTTAGTTGAAAATCAGGCCAAAATGTCAAAGGGCCCAATTTATAAACATTTTAATTGTTTAATTTAATTTTTTAAGCTTTAGGAACATACATGTAAAATTCGGCCCAAAAACAGCCCATATATATGCTTGGCCGAATTTTACTTTATTTATTCTATTAATTAGGTTTAATTTTATTAGTTACTTGTTAGATTAGGATTACTTGAGGCCTATTTAAAGGCATGGCCGGCCACCCCTTGTATGATAACACTTAGATTCATTCTTAAATTTTAGATTTGAGAGAGCAGAATTTTCTTTGAGTTTTCTCCAAGATTTCTCTCTTGAGTTTTCTTTAGAAGTTGTTTTAACAATCTTTTGATTATGGGAGCCTTCTTCAACCTTCTTCTTGCCATCGATATTCTTTGGAGGGGAGATTAGAGCCGTTTGAAGGAATTTGTGAATTCTTTCAGGAATTCAAGGGTTCTTAGGACTTATTGTTATTTCTTGCTGTTCAATTTATTTTCTTTATTATTGCTTGTGTCGATTCTTCTTCTCACTTCTTTGTTGTTCTTATTTGTTTTCCAGCCTTGTTTAAACTTCCAGATCTCTTTGTTTAAATTGATCTCCTATTGGCAGCACTTATTCGACTCATAAAATCCCCAATTTCTAGGGTTTGGCCGATTGAATCATATTCAATTTGGGGAACAATTGGTTGCTGGAAATTAGGCATTCTTGGCCGAATCAGTTCCTTGGCAGATTCGCAACCTTTCTTTCCTTTCAATTGTGCTTGATCATTCGATTCTATTTCTTTTCTTCTTGCCGCCCAAATCCTAATTTTATCCCATTGATTTGCTGAAATTTTAAGTTTAATTTGCTGCTTGTGTTTGTTTTCTCAGATTCGGCAAATTGGGTGTTTTCTTGATTACTAAATCGAGTTCTTGGCCTCCAAGAAACCCCTTTCATAAGTGTTTCAGTTCTTGATTCAATCTTGCTAATTTTTGTGTGCCTATTCCAGATCTAGAAATTTCCAGATTTAATCTCATTATTGTTTTAATTTTAGATCTGTTCGTTAGAGCTTTCGTAGGAGTTTCCCGTGACTTGGCAACTCGATCTTGGTCCGCGCGTAACCCTGTATCACTGTTTATTGGTCCTTTGGTTATCAAAATCATCTCCCATTTGGCTATTAAGGGTTCGACGGATTACCATCTTATTTTTTTCCTCTCTTTTTTTTTTGAAATACCTGCAAAATAAACACTCAACACTCAAAAATAAAAGTTAGCAAACCTCACCGTTAATCACTCAAAAAGAAAATTCAAATTTTCAATGAGGTAGAATTCAATTTTGTGAGTTCTTTATTAGAGTTTATATCAACCAATTAGAGAGTGGATGAACCGATCTACCAAAGAATCCTAATTTGCACTAGGATGCCAAAAACTGACGAGACACCAATTGATTCGTGTTGCACCGAGGAAGAAGTTGTGCACACGTTTAAATCCTACTAACACAAGAAACAAGAAGGTGTTAGATAACGTAAAGGAAGAATAAAGGCAAACAAATGAAAACCTACAGCTAAGAATCAATAAAAATTGCTGAAAACAGAAAACCTGAAAAACTACGGAGTAACTTGACAACTTCGTTCGAGGTGTTCCCGATCTCAAAAAATCATGAAATTAAATCTGGAATGACCTTAAATATTTAATTTCGTATCTAGAAATTTTGGGCACAAAGTCAACCCTCTGAATCTTTTTTTAAATTTTTATTGAATTTCGTATTTTTTAATTTTTTTGACTTTTTTGACAGATTTTTTTGCGGGATTAATTTTTTTATATTCAATAACAATTCCACAAATATGTATGTAAAATTTCAGATCAATTGAACAATGTTTACCCACTTAAATGAATTTTTTTCGAACAATTTTTCTGGGTAAAACTGTTGTTTTTGCTTTAAAAAATTGAGATCAGTTTAGAATCAACCAAGAACACCCAAAATGTCCAAAATCTGATACCAAATAATACGGGGTTGTGCGTGAACCAAGATCGAGTTGCCAAGTCACAGGAAAACTCCTACGAGGCTCTAGACGAACAGATCTGAAATCAAAACAAAGGAAAGATTAAAACGAATCAGAACTGAAATTGAAATCCCCAAAAACAATTAGAAAACAGCCAAGAACCAAAGAACGAATGAATAGATGCTTTTGGAGTTCAAGAAGATGAAATCGAACTCCAAGATTGTTTTCCCACAAGCCGAATCTGCCCAAGAACAAACCGACAAGAAAAACCCCAAATTCCAACAACTTGATTTCCCCAAAATCAGAATGTATTAATCGACAAGAACCCTAGGATTTAAGGATTTTGATTCGAAACTTTACTACCCAAAAGTAGACCGATTAAATGGAAGGATCTTGGAGTTAAACAAAGCTGAAACATAAGCAAGAACAGCAAAAAGATTAGATAATGAATCGGCACAAGTAGGAATAAAGAAACAAATCGAAACAGCAAGAAATAAAGAAAAGTCCTAAGAACCCTTGAATTCCCGAAAGAATTCACAAATTCCTTCAAACGGCTCTAACTCCCCTCCAAAGAATATCGATGGCAAGAAGAAGGTTGAAGATGGCTCCCACAATCAAAAGATTGTTAAAACAACTTTTAAAGAAAACTCAAGAGAGAAATCTTGGAGAAAACTCAAAGAAAATTCTGCTCTCAACAAATCTGAAATTTAAGAATAAATCTAAGTGTTATATACAAGGGGTGGCTGGCCATGCCTTTAAATAGGCCGCAAGTAATCCTAATCTAACAAGTAACTAATAAAATTAAACCTAATTAATAGAATAAAATAAAGGAAAATTCGGCCAAGCATATATATGGGCTGTTTTTGGGCCGAATTTTACATGTATGTTCCTACAGCTTAAAAAATTAAATTGAACAATTAAAATGTTTATAAATTGGGCCCTTTGACATTTTGGCCTGATTTTCAACTAAGTATGAAGGAATTTCTTGATTGGGCTGGAATTTGGTTATTGGGCCTCGCCTTCAAGAATTTGGGCTCGTGATCCATCTCCTACCGAAATTGGGTCGTTGATGCTCGTAACGGAGATCCAATGCGCTTTGGCTGCAAGATTCAGTTTCTTGGACCAAGATTTCCAAGATTTGAAATGTTGATTTTCTTGATTCTTGAAATTGCTCCAAACAGCAAAATTGGGCCAAGATTCGGTTTCTTGACTTTCTTGAAAACAAGAAAGTAAATCTTGATTTTCTTGATTTGAGCCCATCACCTTTTTGAGCTTGGGTTGGGCCTTTGTGACTCGTATCATCAAGCATCTTACCTTTATAAGCAGAAGAATAAGGGTCAATTTTACCTTTTTCATTTAATACAAACCTTCGCTCATCGGGGGCATCGTGTAGTCGAAGCTCCGTTGTTGAGTTAACCTTTGTCAAATGGAACTCAAACTTTATGTATAACCATAGAAATTGTTTAAGGCAAGAATATAAATTGAAAAAAAACTTGGCAAAGCTCGTTACCTTATTCAAAAACCAAGTATCAAAATAATAGAACGTATTTGCCAAAATAGATTTGCACAAATTCGAGGATTTTACACAAGGTAAATTAAGAGAATAACAACTCACGCTTCCTTTCGTAATGACTTTATCAACCACAATCAAAGAATAACAATTAATTGGATCAAAATGAGGGGATCTTTTAAGAACTAAGTCGCCAAAAGTTTTATCAATTATTTTCAAATCTGCATGGGACTTGGTTGCTAAAATTTCCTTACCTCGCTTACCTTCGGGCTCGTGTGGTTGGATTTCATCTTTGCCTATGTTGATTGTATGAAAGCGTCTTTCATTTGAGAGGTATTGAAGTTGAAAGTTATCTTTCGGTCTTTCAGGAACCTAAAAAGTAGCAACACAAGAAAATTCATATCTTGGTTAGTGGAAACATTCCTCACTACCCTTTCCTTGTCTTTCTCTTTTTTTTCTTTTTCTAACTTATTTCTCTTCTTTCTTCAATTTCTTTTCACTTTTCTTTTCTGTTTCACATTCCTTTTCACTCTCAATCTCTTTTTGCTCTTTTTCTTTTTTCTCACTTGTTTTAACAACAGAATTTTTCAGTTTGATTTGATTCTCATGGACTTGTTCCGGAGTGAGCGGCACTAAGGTGATTTTCCTTCCTTGATGCTTGAAAGAATACCTATTGGTACGACCATCGTGAGTGACCTTTCGATTTAGTTGCCATGGTTCTCCTAGCAACAAATGGCAGGCTTGAATAGGTATTACGTTGCACACGACTTCGTCTTAATACTTACCGATACAAAAGGTGATGCGCACTTGTTGAGTGACCTTAAATTGGCCTTCGTTGCTAAGCCCTTGTAGTTGATAAGGTCGTGGATGCTTGGTAGTGGTTAAACAAAGCTTTTCCACCATCGTCGTGCTGGCTATGTTCGAGCAACTTTCACCATCAATAATAACTCTACAAAGCTTACCTTGTACATGGCAGCGAGTATGAAAGAGATGTTCTCGTTGCTGCTCACTCTTTGGTTTTGCCAAAGAGGGTTGTCCACGATCATGAAGATCATAATCAGTTCTAGGGACATGCCGAGGAGCGCGCCTATGAGCAGGAGGCTGGTTATCCATATCGTCTTTAATTGGATCTTGATATTGAGGCTCTTATTCAACCGCACCTCATTGATAGTAGCAGTCAACGCTCGAAGTGCAGCAGCCTGTTCTTCCAACTGTTGTTGGAATTTTTTAAATGTGTCATCATTATTATCACCTTTGGACATTTTCAAAAATCTGTAAAAAATAAACACTCAGCACTAAAAAATAAAAGTTAGCAAACCTCACCGTTAATCACTCAAAAAGAAAAATCAAATTCTCAATGAGGTAGAATTCAGTCTTGTGAGTGCTTTAGTAGAGTTTATATCAACCAATTAGAGAGTGTATAAACTGGACTACCAAATAATCCTAATTTGCACTAGGATGCTAAAGACTAACGAGACACCAATCGATTCGTGTTGCTGATACGACCACGCCCCGAGCAACTCCTAGGACCAACTCTTTAAGTGTCGTTTGCAAGTATTTGCGAGTTGAATTAGCTCAATTTCAGCTGGTTGAGCTCAATTCAGCTCAAACTTAGCTCATTAAACTCATTTTAGTTTTTCTTTAGTTTTGCATTTTATTTTGCTGGAATAAATTTTAGTTAATTTAGTTTAAGCTAATAAACTAATTTAACTAGGTGTTAATTGTGTCTTTAAGTCATTTAATGTGTCTTATTATTTTCGGCATTAATAAGTTGAGTTAATTAATTTGTCTAAATTACTACAGCCATTTAAATTTCTTTTGAGCTAATTTAATTTGTCTTTGTTCTATAGCCATTTAAAATGTCTTAAGTCAAGACAACTTAATTCAGTTCATTTAAAATGTCATGACTGAAATTTAAGTGCATATTTTTACATTCATTTGATGCTGAATTTCATTCATTTTAATTGCTGCAGGTACCTTCATCTTTTGGACGGCAAGGTGCATGGATAAATTTAATTATGAGCTGATCGTTGGTGTTTTCCAAGTAATTTTTCAGCCAAGCTTTCCAACTCTCCAAGAATGAACATTCGGCTGCCCAAAGCTCTTTTAAAGGCTGTTCACACCAACCGAACATTCCTTTCACATTGGGGGCTGTTCATTTTCATTTGTTCCCATTGCTTGATCATTCACATTCTTTTGTTCACACCTTTTTGGCTATTGAAGTGTTTCAAGCAGCTCAATTAATATCAAGAATGTTCAGCTGAACCAAAGAGCCTAATTAAGTGATATTCAAGCATTTGGATGCACCCAAATTAATGCTAATTAGCCCTCCAATGTTTTATTCATTGTTTCAGCTGATTTGTTGCCTCTAGAAGCTGTCCATTACCGTTCCCTATGGTTATGAAGATTCAAGGAAGTTTCCTTAAAAAACATTCTGGAATTTTCAGATGTCTAATTAGCTTCCTAAAAAAAGCCTATTCGGCTATCTCTTGTAAAGCCTATAAATAGAGGCTTGTTTTATCATGTAAAGGACTTTTGCCATTTTGAATATTGAATTAAGTATTTTGTGAGAACTTCTTCTCTCAATTTCATCTAAAGACTTCGTTGGCTTATCTACTAGTTAGTGGCGTCAACCTTGCTCTTTGCAACCCGAACTTATCACTTTCAACCAAAGTGTGGTGTTCATTTGATACCGAGGTTCCTATCTTTGATAGATAGTGGGTCGAGGTCCTTTTACATCCGTTTCATCCACCTTAAAGACATATAAGATTCGGGTCAACATTTTCCTTAGTGTTGGCTCATTCTTGTTTTTAAGCCTTTCTTTCCATTTCACCTTAAACCGAAAATTCCATGCCTTTAATATTTGTTTTCTTTCTTTCTTAGCCGAAATACCTTACCAACCATTTCCTTTTAACCTTAAATGAACCATTAACACTTTCATTGAACAAATATAACTCTTTGATTCAAGACGAACGAAACTTCATCGTTAGGACGATCGGGCAACAAACACGACCCAGAATTCATCCACGAGGCCTGGGGCGTATCATTTGCACCGAAGAAGGATTGTGCACACGTTTAAATCCTACTAACACAAGAAACAAGAAGGTTGATACGAGTCACAAAGGCCCAACCCAAGCTTAAGAAGGTGATGGGCTCAAATCAAGAAAATCAAGATTCACTTTCTTGTTTTCAAGAAAATCAAGAAATCGAATCTTGGCCCAATTTTGTTGTTCGAAGCGATTTCAAGAATCAAGAAAATCAAGATTTCAAATCTTGGAAATCTTGGTCCAAGAAACCGAATCTTGCAGCCAAAGCGCGTTGGATCTCCATTACGAGCGTCAACGACCCAATTTCAGTAGGAGATGGATCACAAGCCCAAATTTTTAAAGACGAGGCCCAAAAGCAAATTCCCAGCCCAATCAAGAAATCCATACATATTTAGTTGAAAATCAGGCCAAAATGTCAAAGGGCCCAATTTGTAAACATTTTAGTTGTTTAAGTTAATTTTTAAGTTTTAGGAATATCACATGTTAAATTCGGCCCAAAACAGCCCAATAGGATGCATGGCCGAATTTTCCTTTGTTTTTTTTAATTAAGTTTAAATTTTTTAAAGTTTTCTAATTAGATTAGGATTTGTTGGAGGCCTATATAAGCATTGGCCAGCCACCCTTTGTAAACATCTTATTATTATTTTTCTATCAAATTTCAGATTTGAGAGAGCAAAATCTTCTTTGAGTTTTCTCCAAGATTTCTCTCTTGAGTTTTCTTTAGAAGTTGTTTTAACAATTTTTTGATTGTGGGAGCCATCTTCAACCTTCTTCTTGCCATCGATATTCTTTGGAGGGGAGATTAGAGCCGTTTGAAGAGATTTGTGAAATCTTTCGGGATTTCAAGGATCTTTAGGACTTATCCTTTAATTCTTGCTGTTTTCGATTTCTTTCTTTACTTTTCTTTGCTTATACTTGTGCCGATTTCTCATCTAATATTTTGTTGTTCTTGTTTGTTTTTCAGCATTGATTAAACTCAAGATCTCATCGTTTAAGTTGTTGTCCTATTGGCAGCACCCATTCGAACCCAAAAATCCCCAATTCCTAGGGTTTGGCCGATTGGATTTCTTTCAATTTGGGAATCAATTGATTGCTGGAAATTGGGCATTCTTGGCCGAATCAATTTGTTGACCGATTCGCAATCTTTCTATACTTCCAATTTCATTTGATTCATCTATTCTATTTCTTTGTTTCTTGCTGCTCCTTTAATTGAATTTGGGGATTTAATTTCAGGTCTGATTAGTTTAATCTTGTTCTTTGTTTTAATTTTCAGATCTGTTCGTTTAGAGCTTTCGTAGGAGTTTCCCGTGACTTGGCAACTCGATCTTGGTCCACGCGCAACCCTCTATCAAAGGTTTTAGATATTGTAAAGGGAGAATAAAAAGCAAACAAATGAAAACCTACAGCTAAGAATCAAGAAAAATTGCTAAAACTAGAAACCCGAAAAACTGCGGAGTAACTTGACAACTTCGTTCGAGGTGTTCCCGATCTCCAAAAATCACGAAATTAAATCTGGAATGTCCTTAAATATTTAAGTTTTGATCTGGAAAGTTTGGACACCAAACTCAACCCGCTGAATATTTTTTAATTTTTATTGAATTTCATATTTTCAATTATTTTGAATTTTTCGACTGAATTTTTTGCGGGAAATATTTTTTTATATTCAATCACAGTGCCACAAATATGTATGTAAAATTTAAGATCAATCGGACAACGTTTACCCACTCAAATGAATTTTTTTCGAAAATTTTTTTTGGGTAAAACTGCTGTTTGTAGTTTAAAAAAATAGAGATCAGTTTAGAAATCAACCAAGAACATCCAAAATGCCCAAAATCTGATACCAAATGGTACGGGGGTTACACGCGGACCAAGATCGAGTTCCCAAGTCACGAGAAACTCCTACGAAAACCCTAAACAATCAGATCTGAAACGAAACAGAAAATTAAAAGATTAGAACTTTGAATTTCCAGATCTGAAATAAAATCCCCAAATCAGCAAAAAATCAAATTGAAAATAGAAATAAGTGTTAATAAGGGTTCTTGAAACCCTAAAGGAGATTGCGATTCTGCCCAATTGAACACCAAGATAGTTTTCCCCAAATTTCGACAATCTAATTTCACCCAAAAAGAGTATGGAAGAACCCTAGGAATTGGGGATTTTTGGGCTGATTCCTTAAGATAGAAAAAGGCTGAAAACACAATAAGAACAGAAAATAAATTAGATAAAGATTCAGCACAAGCATAAATAAAGAAAGAATTGACAGCAAGAAATTAAAAGATAAGTCCTAAGAAGCCTTGAAATCCCGAAAGATCTCACAACTCCCTTCAAACGGCTCTAATCTCCCCTCCAAAGAATATCAATGGCAAGAAGAAGGCTGAAGATGGCTCCCACAATCAAAAGATTGTTAAAACAACTTCTAAATAAAACCCAAGAGAGAATTCTTGGAGAAAAAACTCAAAGAGAATTCTGCACTTAAACAAATCTGAAATTTTTGATATAATTGAGAAGTATCTAACACGGTGGCTGGCCAAGCCTTTATATAGGCTTTTCAAATATTTTCCTAATCTAATTAGAAAACTAAAACTGAACAAACTCCTAATTATTTTAATTTTAAATGGAAATTAGGCCAAGGGCTTTTAATTGGGCCTCTTGGATTGAATATTTACTTAAAAATTTAAACTAAGTATTTAAAAAAATAAAACTTTACAAATTGGGTCACTTTGACAATTTGGCCTGATTTCAAGTAAGCATGGTTTGTCTTCTTGTTTGGGCTTGGTTGGGCCTTTGAGACTCGTATCGCCCAAACCCAATCTCTGGGTTCTAAGATAACCCGTTTGTGCCCTTTGTTTGCTTTGTTGGTGTTGGCATCATTTGTTTTGGCTATTCGTTACCTAGCCTTCTCATGTAAGGATTTCACCAACTCAGCTTTCTATTTTCCATCTAGATTTACAACGTATTCAAGTGGTAATGGCGCAAGATCAAGTACTATTAGTGGGTTAAAACCATAAACAATTTCAAATGGAGAATAACCAGTTGTAGAATGAATAGATCTATTATATGCAAATTCAACAAATGGTAGGCATTCTTCCCAATTTCTAATGTTCTTTCCCACAACAGATCGTAATAATGTTCCTAAGTTTCGATTAACTACTTCAATTTGGCCATCAGTTTGGGGGTGACATGTAGTAGAATAAAGTAATTACGTACCAAGCTTACCCCACAATACCTTCCAAAAGTGGCTAAGGAATTTGACATCTCTGTCAGAAACAA
Source organism: Gossypium hirsutum (assembly GCF_007990345.1). Classification (NCBI taxonomy): domain Eukaryota; kingdom Viridiplantae; phylum Streptophyta; class Magnoliopsida; order Malvales; family Malvaceae; genus Gossypium; species Gossypium hirsutum. Next base: position 40,776,414 of record NC_053441.1, on the reverse strand, counting down.
TTGTTTTAGGGATGCCATGAAGTCTTACCACCTCTTTGAAGAATAAGTCTGCCACATGTGTAGCATCATCTGTCTTGTGACAAGGAATAAAATGTGCCATCTTTGAAAACCTGTCAACAAAAACAAATATACTATCTCTTCCTTTCTTAGTTCGAGGTAAACCTAGAATAAAATCCATGGATAAGTCTATCTGATACGAGTCACAAAGGCCCAACCCAAGCCCAAGAACGTGATGGGCTCAAACTACCACAAGGCCTAATAACGAGATCAAAGGGCCGACAAATACGTTCCAAACTAAATGGGACCATTCAAGAATTTGTTAGCAAGGCCTTAGATGCATACACGAAAGAACGAAAAAATCAAGATTCACTTTCTTGTTTTCAAGAAAATCAAAAAACCGAATCTTGGCCCAATTTGCTGTTTGGAGCGATTTCAAGAATCGAGAAATTCAAGATTTCAAATCTTGGAAATCTTGGTCCAAGAAACCGAATCTTGCAGCCAAAGCGCATTGGATCTCCGTCACGAGCATCAACGACCCAATTTGGTAGGAGATGGATCATAAGCCCAAATTCTTGAAGGCGAGGCCCAATAACCAAATTCCAGCCCAATCAAGAAATTCCTTCATACTTAGTTGAAAATTAGGCCAAAATGTCAAAGGGCCCAATTTGTAAACATTTTAGTTGTTTAAGTTAATTTTTAAGTTTTAGGAATATCACATGTTAAATTCGGCCCAAAACAGCCCAATAGGATGCATGGCCGAATTTTCCTTTGTTTTTTTTTAATTAAGTTTAATTTTTTTAAGTTTTCTAATTAGATTAGGATTTGTTGGAGGCCTATATAAGCATTGGCCAGCCACCCTTTGTAAACATCTTATTATTATTTTTTCTATCAAATTTCAGATTTGTTGAGTGCAGAATTTTCTTTGGGGTTTTCTCCAAGAATTCTCTCTTGAGTTTTCTTTAGAAGTTGTTTTAACAATCTTTTGATTGTGGGAGCCATCTTCAACCTTCTTCTTGCCATCGATATTCTTTGGAGGGGAGATTAGAGCCGTTTGAAGAGATTTGTGAAATCTTTCGGGATTTCAAGGATCTTTAGGACTTATCCTTTAATTCTTGTTGTTTTTTATTTCTTTCTTTACTTTTCTTTGCTTATACTTGTGCCGATTTCTCATCTAATATTTTGCTGTTCTTGTTTGTTTTCCAGCATTGATTAAACTCAAGATCTCATCGTTTAAGTTGTTTTCCTATTGGCAGCACCCATTCGAACCCAAAAATCCCCAATTCCTAGGGTTTGGCCGATTGGATTTCTTTCAATTTGGGAATCAATTGATTGCTGGAAATTAGGCATTCTTGGCCGAATCAATTTGTTGACCGATTCGCAATCTTTCTATACTTCCAATTTCATTTGATTCATCTATTCTATTTCTTTGTTTCTTGCTGCTCCTTTAATTGAATTTGGGGATTTAATTTCAGATCTGATTAGTTTAATCTTGTTCTTTGTTTTAATTTTCAGATCTGTTCGTTTAGAGCTTTCGTAGGAGTTTCCCATGACTTGGCAACTCGATCTTGGTCCGCGCATAGCCCCGTATCATTTGGTATCAGATTTTGCGCGTTTTGGGTGTTCTTGGTTGATTTCTAAACTGATCTCTATTTTTTAAAGGACAAACAGCAGTTTTACCCAGAAAAATTGTTCGAAAAAATTCATTTGATTGGGTAAACGTTGTTCAATTGATCTAAAATTTTACATACATATTTTTGGCACTGTGATAGAATATAAAAAAATTAATCCCGCAATAAAATCAGTCAAAAAAGTCAAAAAAATGAAAAAATACGAAATTAAATAAAAATTTAAAAAAAGATTCAGCGTGTTGAATTTGGTGCCCAAAATTTCCAGATCAAAAATTAAATATATAAGGACACTCCAGATTTAATTTCGTGATTTTTGGAGATCGGGAACACCTCAAACGAAGTTGTCAAGTTACTCTGCAGTTTTTCGGGTTTTCTGTTTTCAGTAATTTTTATTGATTCTTAGCTGTAGGTTTTCATTTGTTTTCCTTTATTTTTCCTTTACACTATCTAACACCTTCTTGTTTCTTGTGTTAGTAGGATTTTTAAAGTGTGCACAATTCTTCCTCGGTGCAACACAAATCAGTTGGTGTCTCGTTTGTTTTTGGCATCCTAGTGCAAATTAGGATTCTTTGGTAGTTTGGTTCACACTCTCTAATTGGTTGATATAAACTCTGATAAAGAACTCACAAGATTGAATTCTACCTTATTGAGAATTTGAATTTTCTTTTTGAGTGATTAACGGTGAGGTTTGCTAACTTTTATTTTTGAGTGTTGAGTGTTTATTTTTTACAGGTTTTCGAAAATTTCTAAAGGTGATAATAATGAGGACATATTTAAAAGATTCCAACAACAGTTGGACGAACAGGCTGCTGCACTTCGAGCGTTGACTGCTACTATCAATGAGGTGCGGTTGAATCAAGAGCCTCAATATCGAGATCAAATTAAAGACGATGTGGATAACCAGCCTCCTGCTCATAGGCGCGCTCCTCGGCGTGTCCCTAGAACTGATTATGATCTTCATGATTGTGGACAACCCTCTTTGGCAAAACCAAAGAGCGAGCAGCAACGAGAACATCTCTTTCATACTCGCTTCCATGTACAAGGTAAGCTTTGTAGAGTTATTATTGATGGTGAAAGTTGCTCGAACGTAGCCAGCACGATGATGGTGGAAAAGCTTTGCTTAACCACTACCAAGTATCCACGACCTTATCAACTACAAGGGCTTAGCAACGAAAGCCAATTTAAGGTCACTCAACAAGTGCGCATCACCTTTTCTATCGGTAAGTATCAAGACGAAGTCGTGTGCGACGTAGTACCTATTCAAGCCTGCCATTTGTTGCTAGGAGAACCATGGCAACTAGATCGAAAGGTCACTCACAATGGTCGTACCAATAGGTATTCTTTCAAGTATCAAGGAAGGAAAATCACCTTAGTGCCGCTCACTCTGGAACAAGTCCATGAGGACCAAAGCAAACTGAAAAATTCTATTGTTAAAACAAGTGAGGAAAAAGAAAAAGAGAATGAAAAAGAGAAAAAAGAGATTGAGAGTGAAAAGGAATGTGAAACAGACAAGAAAATTGAAAAAGAAGTTGAAGAAAGAAGAGAAAATGAGTTAGAAAAAGAAACAAAAGAAAAAGACGAAGAAAGGGTAGTAAGGAATCTTTCCACTAACCAAGATATGAAATTTTCTTGTGTTGCTACTTTTCAGGTTCCCGAAAGACCGAAAGATAACTTTCAACATCAATACCTCTCAAATGAAAGATGCTTTCATACGATCAACATAGGCAAAGATAAAATCAAACTACATGAGCCCGAAGAGCTTCGACTACACTATGCCCCCGATGAGCGAAGGTTTGTATTACATGGAAAATGTAAATCGACCCTTATTATTCTGCTTATACAGTGGACTCAATTGCCATTAGTCCCGTTCGATCGAGGAAAGTCGAGTCCATTTGATTTTTCAGATTCGAGGACGAATCTTTTTGAGGAATGGGGGAATGATACGAGTCACAAAGGCCCAACCCAAGCCCAAGAACGTGATGGGCTTAAACTACCACAAGGCCCAATAACGAGATCAAAGGGCCGACAAATACGTTCCAAACTAAATGGGACCATTCAAGAATTTGTTAGCAAGGCCTTAGATGCATACACGAAAGAACGAGAAAATCAAGATTCACTTTCTTGTTTTCAAGAAAATCAAGAAACCGAATCTTGGCCCAATTTGCTGTTTGGAGCGATTTCAAGAATCGAGAAATTCAAGATTTCAAATCTTGGAAATCTTGGTCCAAGAAACCGAATCTTGCAGCCAAAGCGCATTGGATCTCCGTCACGAGCATCAACGACCCAATTTGGTAGGAGATGGATCACAAGCCCAAATTCTTGAAGGCGAGGCCCAATAACCAAATTCCAGCCCAATCAAGAAATTCCTTCATACTTAGTTGAAAATTAGGCCAAAATGTCAAAGGGCCCAATTTGTAAACATTTTACTTGTTTAATTTAATTTTTTAAACTTTAGGAACATTACATGTAAAATTCGGCCCAAAACAACCCATATGAGTGCATGGCCGAATTTTCCCTTTTTATTTTATTAATTAGGTTTAATTTTTATTAGTTACTTGTGAGATTAGGATTAGTTGAGGCCTATTTAAAGGCATGGCCGGCCACCCCTTGTACATAACACTTAGATTTATTCTGAAATTTCAGATTTGTTGAGAGCAGAATTTTCTTTGAGTTTTCTCCAAGATTTCTCTCTTGAGTTTTCTTTAGAAGTTGTTTTAACAATCTTTTGATTGTGGGAGCCATCTTCAACCTTCTTCTTGCCATCGATATTCTTTGGAGGGGAGATTAGAGCCGTTTGAAGGAATTTGTGAATTCTTTCGGGAATTCAAGGGTTCTTAGGACTTTTCTTTATTTCCTGCTGTTTCGATTTGTTTCTTTATTCCTACTTGTGCCGATTCATTATCTAATCTTTTTTTGCTGTTCTTGCTTGTGATTCAGCTTTGTTTAACTCCAAGATCCTTCCATTTAATCGGTCTACTTTTGGGCAGTAAAGTTTCGAATCAAAATCCCTAAATCCTAGGGTTCTTGTCGATTAATACATTCTGATTTTGGGGAAATCAAGTTGCTGAAATTTGGGGTTTTTCTTTTTGGTTTGTTCTTGGGCAGATTCGGCTTGTGGAGTTTCACTATTGGAGTTCGATTTCATCTCCTTGAACTCCGAAGACATTTATTCATTCGTTTTTTATTCCTTTGTGCTCATTTAATTGAATTTGGGGATTTAATTTCAGATCTGATTAGTTTAATCTTGTTCTTTGTTTTTAATTTTTAGATCTGTTTGTTTAGAGCTTTCATAGGAGTTTCCCAGTACTTGACGACTCGATCTTGGTCCGCGTGCATTTCTCTATCACTATTCAAGGTGAAGTAGGAATCGGTAAAGGAGTGTAAAGGCCATGAGGCATTACCTTAGATTTTGCTTGTTTACATGTAATGCACTTGGAACATACCTTTTCAACATTCTTCTTCATATGTGGCCAATGGAAGTGTTCTTGCAAAATGTCTAGTGTTTTGGCCACTCCAAAATGTCCCATTAAACCTCCACTATGGGCTTCATGAATCAATAAGTCTCTCATGGAACACTTTGGTATGCATAACCTGTTTATTCGAAAAAGAAAACCATCTACAAGATAAAACTTTTCAAAAGCAGTATGTCCACAATTCTTATAGATATGGCCGAAATCAGCATCATCATCATATAACTCCTTAATATGTTCAAACCCTAAGACTTTAGCATTCAATGTAGTTATTAAAGCATATCGTCTAGACAAAGCATCTGCAACTACATTATCTTTACCTGTTTTATATTTTATCACATAAGGGAATGTTTCAATGAATTCTACCCATCGGGCATGCCGTTTACTCAACTTACCTTGTCCCTTTAACCATTTAAGGGATTCATGATCTGTATGTATGACAAACTCATTAGGCAGCAAATAATGTTGCCATACTTGAAGTGCATGAACCAATGCCAATAGTTCTTTGTCATAAGTTGAGTAGTTTAATTGTGCACCATTCAATTTCTCACTAAAATAAGCAATAGGTTGCTTATCTTTCATTAAAACAGCGCCAATTCCAATTCTTGAAGGATCACACTCAAGTTCAAAAGTATTAGAAAAATCAGGTGATATAGAGTTACGCGCGGACTAAGATCGAGTTGCCAAGTCACGGGAAAATTCCTACGAGGCTCTAAACGAGCAGATCTGAAATCAAAACAAAGAACAAGATTAAAAGCAAATCAGATCTGGAAATCAAAATCCCCAAAATAATCAAGAACAACCAAGAATCAAAGATCTTATGAATAGATGTCGTCGGAATGCGAAAACACAAAATCAATCTCCAATATTGATTCTCAACAAGCCGAATCTGTCCAAAAACACCTAAAACAACAAGCAAATTCAACAATCAAATTTTTAAATGCAAAGTGAGAGATGTTGCGACAAGAATGAAAGGAGAAGAAAAACAATGGAATAAAACAAATCGGGGATTGAACAAAGATTTTGATTCTGTCCAATTGAACAACCAAGATGTATTCCCCAAATTCCAGCAATCGAATGTACCCAAGAAGGCTAAAGATGAATTCGGCAAGAACCCTAGGATTTTGGGGGTTTTAAACCGATTATGTGCTGCCAACAAGAGGGATATTTGACCGATTCTTTGAGTTGAAAGAAGGCTGGAAACACAAGAATAACAGCAAATTGATTAGATGAGAAATCGGCACAAGCATAATTAAAGAAAATAAATTGAACAGCAAGAATTAAAATATAAGTCCTAAAGATCCTTGAAATCCCGAAAGATTTCACAAATCCCTTCAAACGGCTCTAATCTCCCCTCCAAAGAATAACGATTGCAAGAAAAAGGTTGAAGATGGCTCCCACAATCAAAAGATTGTTAAAACAACTTCTAAAGAAAGCTCAAGAGAGAATTCTTGGAGAAAACCTCAAAGAAAATTCTGCACTTTGCAAATCTGAAATTTGATAAATTCTAAGTTTTTTTACAAAGGTGGCCGGCCATCACTTATATAGGCCTCAACTGATCCTAATCTTACAAGTAACTAAAAAAAATTAAACCTAATTAATAAAATAAAAGGGAAAATTCGGCCATGCACTCAATTGGGCTGTTTTGGGCCGAATTTCACACGTAATATTCCTAAAGCTTAAAAATTAAATTAAACAATTAAAATGTTTACAAGTTGGGCCCTTTGACATTTTGGCCTGATTTTCAACTAAATATGTAGGAATTTCTTGATTGGGCTGGAATTTGCTTATTGGGCTTTGCCTTCAAGAATTTGGGCTTGTGATCCATCTCCTATCAAAATTGAGTCGTTGATGCTTATGACGGAGATCCAATGCGCTTTGGCTGCAAGATTCAGTTTCGTGGACCAAGATTTCCAAGATTTGAAATCTTGATTTTCTTGATTCTTGAAATCGCTCCAAACAGCAAAATTGGGCCAAGATTCGGTTTCTTGATTTTCTTGAAAACAAGAAAGTGAATCTTGATTTTCTCGTTCTTTTGTGTATGCATCTAAGGCCTTTGTGACTTGTATCATCAGGTAATTTAAGAGGAGGAGTAGAACATAACTTAGCTTTTAGGGTCTGAAAAGCCTTTTCTTGGGTTTCACCCCATTTGAAACCCACTGATTTCTTTATAACTTCTGTTAATGGGCCAGCAATAGTAGAGAAATCCTTCACAAATCGTCTATAAAAACTACCTAAACCATGGAAAGATCTCACCTCAGTTACCGATTTAGGAGTCGGCCACTCCTTGATTGCCTTGATGATACAATGTAGCCTAACAAAACAGACTATCTTCGTATGTTACGGATCTATGAATGTTGTAAGCACGTTCCTGCAACAAGAAAACAGCAAGGAATTAAAGAAATAATCATGGTAAAATATGGGTAGAAAAAAAAGAACGAAAATCGAAGGAAAATGAAGTTGTTGGCGTTTAAAACAAAAAGAAATTCAATCGGTGCAGTCGAATGCTTCATGAAACGGCCAAGGCAGCAACTTGAGTGTTCAACAATGGCAAAAGTAATCGTTGGAATAGAATAACGTTAAACTCGAAAGAAACCTGCACAATCTACTGAGCAAACCCGAATCGAATCTGTTCAACGTCAAAAGGACTTGGACCCTCTAGATAGCGATCTAGGAACCCGAAGTATCAAGAAAATTTGACATAACAAACTAAGTCTGAAATGCCAAGGAAAGTTTAATGAAGAACCGAAATTGAGAGAAATTCTCAAACGTAATTGTTTTCATAAAATCATCTAACCTGAATACATCATTTTAATATGTATTTATAAGTACAAAAGAGGGGTGTTGAATGGAAATTCGTGGCTGTAATCAAAAGGGTTTAAAATAAGAAGTTATAACTCCTTTTGGCGTCATTTTAATAGCAGCCATACATTTAAATTTCAAACAATGACCTCCCTTGTTCTTATCCTTGTATATTCGGCTACACATGCACACACACACTCTTGTGCACAAGCGGTCATGTGCTCCTCACATGTTTGGACACCACATGGGCTGCCACAAATGCATAGGACACTTGCCCTTACATAGGACACGTTTCAGCTGCTTCTGGACTCGACAGCTGGAGTTGAGCTGGTGGAGCTGAGTTTGAGCTAGCTAGAAATGTACTGAGTTGAAATGAGCTGGAAAAAATCTTTCAGAACTATTTCGAGCTGAGATGAGCTACATGCACATATTTGAGCTTCAACCGAGCTAGAAATGAGGTCTTAAGCTGCTGTCCATTACTTTTCCTTATGGTAAACAAAACAAACATGCATTAAAGTAATGCAAACTTATTGAAAACTTATTAACAAGCTGTAAATATAATGCAAACACACTTATATACTCAATGAAACTAATGCAAATGTTACACTTCAGTATGTAACACATTATAGGGCTTAGTTTCTGCACTAATACAAGCTGTAAACACTTGCAATCTTATTCATTAAAACACAAACAACATCAAATCAATACCAAAACATACTTAACTTAATATGTACCTACTTAAACACACATAATACATAGTAGAACCTAAATACGTCACATATCAGCATGCAACATGTTATAAAGCCTATGTTCTAAGGCATGAACATGATTGAATAAATCTGGAATCGTAGCACAAGTAAGGAACAAGGCTTCCCTGAATTTCTTTGCCTTAGATCGAGTAATAGGTCCAAATGGTGAGACCTTCGGATCAGTTTGCTTTGTTGGTGTGAGCGTGCGCACATCATCCCCCCTCTTGGAAAAGGATTTGTCCTCAAATCTGTAGAATCATCATAAGGGGTTAAATCAGAAACATTAAATGTGGCACTCACATTGTATTCTCCCGGCAAGTGATGCGATCCCGGTCGCATCATGTTATGACACAACTCGACGCTACCGAGATTGGTCCAAACTCGAGGGGCCCAAGTGAAAAATGAAGTTTTTAATTTTAGTTTGTCAATTTGGCTGCTGGAAAATAAGGACTTTGATTCATTAATTTTTAGTTATTTTAGTTTGTGTTTTTAATTATGTCATAGTTTGCACACCATTAATATGTGTTCTGCATTTAATAAAGTCATACATTATGTAACTTTCATGTTAGTTAAGTTTGCATCATTAAATTAAGTCAAGTTAGTTTAATTATGTAACTTTCATGTTAGTTAAATTTGCATTTCAAAACCATGCATTTAAGCATCTTAGTTTAATAAATGAGTTGCTGGACATTTATTCAACTCATCTTAGTTTTAATTAATAAGTGTTTTTGTTGAACTTTATTTAATAAGTGTTGTTCTTAATTGATCTAGTTCCTAGGATTATTTATTGATGCATAAATTAAGTTTTTTAAATTATGCTTCTTTAATTAAACTAGTTGCTGGAATAATTATTGCATATATGTTTTAGTTCATTTATTTAAGTAAGTTTAATGTTTGTTATGATTAATAAGTGTTTTCATTTGTTTAATAAACTCATTTTAATGTGTTTATTGCAGGTGACTTTTTAGCTTATAGTGGTTACAATTCAAGGCTGTTACACATTTAATTAAGTGTCTGTTCAAGTTCTTTTGAGTTACAATTAAAGGGGCTGTTATAAAGGGAGCTTAAAATCATTAAAGGAGTTTTTAAAGAGCATTTTATGCCCTTTAAAATTCAGCAGCAACTCTTCCACTTCCAGCCGTTTTTGGAGCTTTCAAGAGAAATTATTCAAGCATTTGAATGTCATTAAGGAGCTGGTTAAGAAATGGTGTCTATTCAACTAGCCAAGGACAACTCAAGAGTCATTTTCTAAGTCATTAAAGACATTCAAATCAGCTGAATTAAAGTGATTTTATGGAAGGAGTTATTTGGTTCAAAGAATAAGAAAAGACATCAGTTTTTTTATGGCACATTAAGTGGATGTTTTTGACCATTCGGTTACCTTGTTTTAGCATTATAAATAGATGTAATCAGCCATAGAGAGAAAAAACTTTTTGCTGAATATACATGAAATCTTTGAATTGTGAGTTATCCAATTCTTTTTATTCTTACGGAATTGATTTGACTTATCAAGCTTAGCTTGTGGCGTCTATCCATTTCTTGTTTTCGAACTTATCACTTTCATAGTGTGGCGTTCATCATATACCAAGGTTTTTATCATCATTGATAGTGGGTCGAGGTTCATCATATACCAAGGTTCCTATCATTCTTGATAGTGGGTCGAGGTCTTTTCTTTGTTGTTTACCTAAACTGCCATTCACCTAAGAGCTACTTTGAGACTCGGGTCAACAATCTCTATTGTTGGTTCATTCTCTACCCTTAGCCAAATTTTCCATTCGTTGTTAAACCTATTTCCCTTTTAAACTTTTGTTTGTAGCCTTTCTTCTATTTTGTAGAAACGAACTTAGCCTTACTCAAATTCAAGATCGGGAAACAAACGACTCGAATCAATCACAAAACGAGATCGTATCAGCAAGTCTAACTTGTAGGCGTTGTCATTCACTTTCTCCAACACCTGAAAAGGACCATCACCACGCGGTAACAGCTTGGACCGCCTCTGGGCTGGAAATCGTTCCTTTCAAAAATGAACCCAAACCCAATCTCTCACATCGAAGGTGACTCGCTTTCTGCCCTTGTTTGCTTGCTTTGAATACTGTTGAGTCCTTCATTCGAGGTTCTCCTTAACCTGTTGATGAAATTTCTTCACGTATTCTGCTTTTGCTTTACTGTCCCTGTTCATCACCTGTTCCTGCAGCAAAGGCAACATATCTAGAGGCGTAATAGGATTAAAGCCATAAACAACCTCAAAAGGTGACATCTTAGTAGCAGAATGTACAGCATGGTTATAAGCGAATTCAACGTGTGGCAAACAATCTTCCCAAGTTTTGATGTTCTTTTTAATGATGGAACGAAGTAAAGTAGATAAAACTCTGTTAACAACCTCAGTTTGCCAATCAGTCTGGGGAGGACAAGTAGTAGAAAACATAAGTTTCGTACCTAGTTTGCTCCAAAGAGTCCTCCAGAAATGACTCAAAAACTTTACATCCCTGTCAGAAACAATCGACCTAGGAATACCATGTAATCGTACAACATCTTTAAATAACAAGTTAGCCACATTAACAGCATCATCAGTCTTATGGCATGAAATGAAATGTGCCATCTTCGAGAACCTATCAACCACAACAAATATACTATCCCGACCTGTTCTAGTTCAAGGTAATCCCAAAATAAAGTCCATTGAAATATTAGTCCAAGGGGATTCAGGAATTGGTAAAGGTAAGTACATACCATGTGGTGAAACCTTCAATTTTTCTTTCTTACATGTCACACAACGTTCACAGTAGCGTTCAACGTCCCGGCGCATCTTAGGCCAGAAAAGATGCTCTTTTAAGGTGTCTAACGTTTTAGTGACCCCAAAATGACCCATCAATCCACCTTCACGTGCTCCACGGATCAGTATATCACGCATTGAACCCTGTGGAATGCATATCCTGTTTTCTTTGAAAAGATATCCATCATGCCTGTAGAATTTTCCATCTGCACCTTTCTCACAAGCATTATACTTATCGCAAAAATCATGATCATCAGAGTATAACTCTCGAATATATGCAAATCCAATCAAATGTGAATCAAGATAACTCAATAGTACATATCTGCGTGATAATGCATCAGCAACGACATTATCTTTCCCTTTTTTGTATCGAATGACATAAGGAAAAGATTCTAATTATTCAACCCATTTAGCATGTCGTTTGTTCAATTTATGCTGACCTGTGATATGTCGTAAAGCCTCGTGGTTAGTGTGGATCACAAACTCCTTAGGCAACAAGTAATGCTGCCATGTATCCAATGCCCGAATCAGTGCATACATCTCTTTATCATAAACCAGATAATTCAATGTTGCTCCACTCAGTTTCTCGCTAAAATATGCAACGGGCCTCTTTTCCTGTATTAAAACTGCGCCTATACCAACTCCAGAAGCATCACATTCAATTTCAAAAGTTTTATCAAAGTCAGGTAAGGCTAACACTGGTGCTTTTGTCAAACAATCCTTAATTTTTAGAAAGGCATCTTCTTGTTCTTTACCCCACAAGAAGCTAGAATTCTTCTTAATAATCCCGGTTAAGGGTGCGGTAATAGAACTGAAGTTAGGAACAAACCGTCGATAAAAACTAACTAAACCATGAAATGATCTAACCTGAGTAATCGATGTCAGTCACGGCCATTCCTGAATTGCCTTTATTTTCTCATGATCAACTTCAACACCCTGTGCACTCACAATGTAACCAAGAAATGTAAGTCTGTCAGTACAAAACACACATTTCTCTACGTTACCATACAATCTTTCTTCTCTCAAAGTCTGCAATACAGCTCTCAGATGTTCTACGTGATCCTGCAAAGTCTTGCTATAAACTAAAATGTCATCAAAGTACACAACACAAAACTTTCCAATAAAAGATCGCAGAACATGATTCATTAGTCGCATAAAAGTACTAGGTGCATTACTTAAACCAAAAGGCATCACTAACCATTCATACAAACCTAACTTTGTTTTGAAGGCTGTCTTCCATTCGTCGCCTTCTCGCATGCGAATCTGATGGTATCCACTCTTCAAGTCAATTTTGGAGAAGATGACGGCTCTGCAAAGCTCGTCCAACATGTCATCAAGTCTAGGAATAGGATGACGATACTTAATTGTAATTTGATTCACAGCTCTACAATCTACGCACATCCTCCAAGACCCATCTTTCTTCGGTACTAACAACACCGGAACAGCACATGGACTCAGACTTTCTCGAATATAACCCTTGTCCATCAATTCTGCAACTTGCCTTTGAAGCTCTTTCATCTCTTCAGGGTTAGTACGATAAGCTGGTCAATTTGGAATGGTAGCACCTGGAATGAAATCAATCTGGTGCTCAATGCCACGAAGAGGTGGTAATCCCTTCGGTGTTTCTTTCGGAAACACATCCTCAAACTCCTGCAAAAGGGACACAATCAATGCAGGCAAATCAGCAGGAAACTCAGCCAATAAACAATGATCTTTAAACATTAAAATAAACAAGGATTAGTGAGAGGAAAGACATTTCCTAATTTCTCGACTACTTGCATATACGCTCATCTTTTTCTTCTCCTTTGCAACTTCCTTACTCTTTTTCAAGCTTGTTTGATCTTCAATTACTTGACTCGATGTCAAAGGAGCCAAAGTAATCTTCTTACCTGCATACATAAAAGAGTATCGATTTGTAAAACCATCATTCATTGCCCTCTTGTCATACTGCCATGGGCGCCCCAAAAAAAGGTGAGTAGCATCCATCGACACAACATCACAAAGGACCTCGTCCTTGTAGTTTCCAATTGAAAACGGTACAACCACTTGTTTCGTCACTTTAAGTTCTCCACCGTCATTCAACCACTGCAACTTGTACGGATTCGGATGCTTTGTCATCTTAAGACCTAATCTGTCAACCATCACTGAACTAGCAACATTAGTACAACTACCGCTATCAATAATCACAACACATACCTTATCTTGAACCTTGCATCGTGTGTGAAAGATAGTCTCACGTTGTTGCTCGTCTTGCACCTGTTGCACATTTAAACTACGTTTGACAACCATGATCTCCATAACTTGACCAGATTCAGCAACTTCTAGGTCATTCTCTTCATCTTCTTTAGTCGGGAGTTCATGTACATCTTCCTCAGAATCTGACTCGATCTCTCCATCTTCTCGCATCAACATAGCCCTCCGATTAGGACACTGGCTAGCAACATGTCCTCTACCAAGGCACTTAAAGCACTGAATATCTCTTGATTGTTCTGGTGCCACCATTGGTTGTTTGCCACGTCCATTATTAGCAATGGGAGGCTTTGGTTTGTTGGATTCACCTGGCTCTCGAATCCGTAATGGCGGTTGTGGTGCTTGTTTCCTGGCATTATTAGGGGTATATAAAGGATTCGAAAAAGATTTAAATAGAGTATTACCTTGAGTAGAAGCTTTTCTACGTTGTTGTCACTCAATTTTGATCACCATATGCACTATCTCATCCAACTCAACATAATGTTGCATTTCAACAATGTTTTCTATTTCAGAATTTAAACCTGCCAAAAACCGAGCCATAGTCGCCTCACGGTCCTCAACTATGTTTGCATGCATCATGGACATCTCCATCTCCTTGAAATAGTCCTCAACGCTCCTGTTGCCCTATTTCAAGGTTTGTAATTTCTGAAATAAATCTCGATGATAGTGAGAAGGAACAAATCGTCTCCGCATGATACGCTTCATATCTTCCCATGTTCTCACTAGACCTTCACCTGTACGTCGTCGACTGATCAGTATTGGTCCAACCATACCAGTGCGTAGTCAACAAACTCCATAGCTGCTAGTCAAACTTTCTTCTGTTCTCAGTAGTTATAACACTCAAAAACGTGCTCAACCTTGCTTTCCCATGTCAGATAAGCATCTGGATCTGAACGTCTCTGAAAAAAGGTATGGCAACTTTAATGTTAGAAATATTATCGTCAACTGTGCGTCCTGGTCGTTGATTCACCCTTGGTGAATGTTCAATGTCATTTTCATCATTATGTTCATTATGAACAGATTGTGAACCACCCCCTTCAATCTTGTCCAAACGAGAGTGTATAGGCTCTAATGCATTTGCTAACAGACGTTGCAAGGTGCGAGTAATAGCTTGCATTTGCAAAATCTGGTGGTTGATCTCCACCACGACTATGATCTTCTGTTCCTGTCATCTAAAGCAACACATAAGAATACAGATAATGAGTTAAGTGAAACAAAATTAAAAGTCCTCACAGCACACTCTTAAAACCTCTCAGTTTTCACTCCAAAGAACTGTGCACTCAAAAATAGCACTCAGCGCTCGTGTTTCACTCGGGAGAATGCATGAATGACTCTTTTTGTCTCCCCTTTTGTTCTCACAACTCTCAATGCCTTTTTCCCTCACAATTTATCGTTTTTTAGTTCTTTAAAGGACTAATCCAACATTTCAGAACCTGTTATAATTATGTTGGCTATAAGGAAAACACACGGTTAGAGAGAAAAAATAAATAAATAAACAAAGGGAAAGGATAATAAAAGAGTAAAAGGATAAGAAAATAAAATAAACAAAGGGAAATGATGGAATTTAAATAATTTAGTTTCTTACTGCAAAGAAGTGCTTTACAACGTTCGTAGCACCGAACAAATAAGAATAGTTTGTTTCGGTTGATATCCAAGCACTTCGCAATTACAGAGTACAAAACTAAACATTATTCAACATTTCAACATAACAAAACACACTTTTTCTTTCCCAACTTGATGAATTTCAATTCCTCCTTTATATTTTTTTGAATCTGATTTTTCTTTCTCTTTTTGTTGTTTTTTTTTTGTTTTTGAATTTTCGAAACTGATATATATATATTTGTTTTGAATTTCGAATTTTCTTGTTGGAGAAGAAAAGTACAACAATTCCAACCCTAGGCTCTGATACCAGATGATACAATGTAGCCTAACAAAACAGACTATCTTCGTATGTTACGGATCTAGGAATGTTGTAAGCACGTTCCTGCAATAAGAAAACAGCAAGGAATTAAAGAAATAATCATGGTAAAATATGGGTAGAAAAAAAGGAACGAAAATGGAAGGAAAATGAAGTTGTTGGCATTTAAAACAAAAAAAAATTCAATCGGTGCAGTCGAACGCTTTATGAAACAGCCAAGGCAGCAACTTGAGTGTTCAACAATGGCAAAAGTAATCGTTGGAATAGAATAACATTAAACTCGAAAGAAACCTACACAATCTACTGAGCAAACCCGAATCGAATCTGTTCAACGTCAAAATGACTTAGACCCTCTAGATAGCGATCTAGGAACCCGAAGTATCAAGAAAATTTGACACAACAAACTAAGTCTGAAATGCCAAGGAAAGTTTAATGAAGAACCGAAATTGAGAGAAATTCTCAAACGTAATTGTTGTCATAAAATCATCTAACCTGAATACATCATTTTAATATGTATTTATAAGTACAAAAGAGGGGTGTTGAATGGAAATTCGTGGCTGTAATCAAAAGGGTTTAAAATAAGAAGTTATAACTCCTTTTGGCATCATTTTAGTAGCAGCCATACATTTAAATTTCAAACGACAACCTCCCTTGTTCTTATCCTTGTATATTCAGCTACACATGCACACACACACTCTTGTGCACAAGCGGTCATGTGCTCCTCACATGTTTGGATGCCACATGGGCTGCCACAAATACATAGGACACTTGCCCTTACATAGGACACGTTTCAGCTGCTTCTGGACTCGTCAGCTGGAGTTGAGCTGGTGGAGCTGAGTTTGAGCTAGCTAGAAATGTACTGAGCTAAAATGAGCTGGAAACCATCTTTCAGAACTATTTCGAGCTGAGATGAGCTGCATGCACATATTTGAGCTTCAATCGAGCTAGAAATGAGGTCTTAAGCTGCTGTCTATTATTGTTTGAGCTTCAACCGAGCTAGAAATGAGGTCTTAAGCTACTGTCCATTACTTTTCCTTATGGTAAACAAAACAAACATGCATTAAAGTAATGAAAACTTATTGAAAACTTATTAACAAGATGTAAATATAATGCAAACACACTTATATACTCAATGCAACTAATGCAAATGTTACACTTCAGTATGTAACACATTATAGGGCTTAGTTTCTACACTAATACAAGTTGTAAACACTTGCATCTTATTCATTAAAACACAAACAACATCAAATCAATACCAAAACATACTTAACTTAATATGTACCTACTTAAACACACATAATACATAGTAGAACCTAAATACGTCACATATCAGCATGCAACATGTTATAAAGCCTATGTTCTAAGGCATGAACATGATTGAATAAATCTGGAATCGTAGCACAAGTAAGGAACAAGGCTTCCCTGAATTTCTTTGCCTTAGATCGAGTAATAGGTCCTAATGGTAAGACCTCCGGATCAGTTTGCTTTGTTGGTGTGAGCATGCGCACATCCCTTGACTTTGTCCTCATCGACATGAATACTTTGAGCACTAACTATGAAACCTAAGAATATTAGTTTATCACAACAGAATGTGCATTTATTAAGGTTGGCAAATAATTTTTCAGCTCGCAGAATATCCAAAACGGTTCTAACATGGAAAACATGATCATCTAATGTCTTGGAGTAAATTAAAATATCATCAAAATAAACCACTACAAATTTACCCAAGTGAAGCCTTAAAACATGATTCATTAATCTCATAAATGTACTAGGTGCATTAGTAAGACCGAAAGGCATAATTAACCATTCATACAATCCAAATTTTGTTTTAAAGACTGTTTTCCATTCATCCCCATCCCTCATTCGAATTTGATGATAACTGCTTTTTAAATCAATTTTTGTAAACATAATTGAACCATGTAATTCATCAAGCATATCATCAAGTCTAGGAATTGGATGTCAATACTTTACCGTTATTTTGTTGATTGGGTGGCAATCAACACACATTCGATACGTATCATTTTTCTTTGGTACCAATAAGACAGGAATAGCACAAGGATTACATCTATAGTAATTCCTCAACTTGCCTTTGCAATTCCTTTGTCTCCTCAGGATTACATCTATAGGCTGGTCGATTAGGTATTGAAGCTTCGGGTACTAAGTCAATTTGATGTTCTATCCCTCGTAAAGGTGGTAAACCTTTAGGGGCCTCGCTAAAAACATCCTCATAATCCTGCAAAAGAGACTGAAACACACTAGGCAAATTTTCGTTAATGTTAGATAAAGATAAATAATTTTTCCTAAACCTCACAAGGATACAAGGCTGTTTATTGAGTAGGGCTCTCCTCATATCTTTTTTTTTTGTTGCCAACAGATTTTTTTCTCTCATTTTACCACTTGTGGATTCACTCACCTTTGGGCTTTTTAAATTTTGACTTTTTCCATTACTAGCCTCTTTTCTCTCTGTCTTTTGTACTTGTCCTTTCTCCCTTACCCCCTCACAAAATTTCATCATCTTCAATTGATCTTTATATACATCAGTGGGATTTAAAGGAGCAAAAGTGAATTTTCTACCTTTAAACACAAGGGAGTATCGATTAAGCTTACCTTGGTGTGTAACATCGCGATCAACTTGCCAAGGTCGTCCAAGGAGCAAGTGTGCCGCATGCATTGGGACCACATCACACCATACTTCATCCTCATAATTCCCGACCTTAAAAGTAACCAAGGACTATTTCGTAACTTTAACTTTGGAGCATTCATTAAGCAACTGAAGGTGATATGGCTTAGGGTGTTTGGTACAAGGCAACTTTAAAGAATCTACCAAATAGCTACTCACTACATTCGAGCAACTCCCATTATCAATAATGAGTAAACATAAGTTACCTTTAATAAAACACCGAGAATGGAAAATATTGGTCCTTTGGTTGTCATCATCTTTCATCTGAATGTTAAGGGTTCGACGAACTACAAGGCATTGAAAATCAGCAAAGTCCCCTTCTTTTGGTGGTTCAACCAACTCTTCGCCATTATCACTGTCATCCACAAGTTCTGGCATATCTGGATCTGTTTTATCAGAGTCAGAAGTGTACTCACCATTATCTTTTAGAAGAAGTAATCTCGTGTTAGGGCATTCCCTACTATAATGACCACGCCCTTTGCACTTAAAGCATTCAATTTCACGAGTCCTCTTCACACTCGAATCACCTAAATTGGGCTGCTTAGAAGGTATTTGCGTTTTACAAGAGCCCCTTTTTTCCAATCTGATTGCTTACTTCCATTACTCAAAGAAGACTTATTAGTAACAAAAAGTGATTTTGAACTTTTAAAATCAGAATTAGAATTGTTACCTCGGTAATATTGTGAAGTAGAGAAGGAACCAAACCTTTGTTCCTTTAGTTGTTGCTCGATCTCAATGGCTTTATGAACTGCTTCTTCCAAATCAATGTAAGTTTGTAGCCTCAATGTATTAGCTATCGGCTTGTTCAAACCATCAAAAAATAGAACCATAGTTGTTTCCTCATCCTCCTCCACATTAGCTCTCTAAACGAGCATCTCCATCTCCTTAAAATATTCATCCACCGTCCTACTACCTTGAACAAGTCGTCTCAACTTTGTTTTAATCTCTCTATAGTAGTGAGGTGGAATAAACCTTTTACGCATAATCTGTTTCAACTCCTCCCACGTCAAAATCTCACTTTCATAATTCCGATGACGATTCACCCCAAATTGAGTCCACCAACTTAATGCATAATCTGAAAATTCCAGCGTTGCTAACACTACCTTTTCATCATCCGGACATTTATAATATCGAAACATAAGTTCAATCTTAGATTCCTTTCACAATAAGCTTTTGGATCATTCTTACCACGAAATTGGGGAATTGTGAACTTCGGTTTTGCCAAAGAGGGTTGCCCCGATCATGAAAATCAGCATCAATTCTAGGGACACGTCGAGGATCGCGCCTATAAGCAGGAGGCTGGTTATCCACATCTTCTTTAAATGGCTCTCGATATTGAGGCTCTTGATTTAATCTCACCTCATTGATGGTAGCAATCAAAGTTCGAAGTGTAGTAGCCTGTTCATCTAACTGTTGTTGGAATTTTTTAAATGTGTCATAGACATCATTATGGTCATTATCACCTTGACTAACCTTAGACATTTTCAAAAACCTGCAAAATAAACACTCAACACTCAAAAATAAAAGTTAGCAAACCTCACCGTTAATCACTCAGAAAGAAAATTTAAATTCTCAATGAGGTAGAATTCGGTCTTTTGAGTTCTTTAGTAGAGTTTATATCAACCAATTAGAGAGTGTATGAACCAAACTACCAAAGAATCCTAATTTGCACTAGGATGCCAAAACTGACGAGACACCAATTGATTTGTGTTGCACCGAGGAAGAATTGTGCACACTTTAAAAATCCTACTAACACAAGAAACAATATGGTGTTAGATAATGTAAAGGGAGAATAAAGGCAAACAAATGAAAAACCTAGAGCTAAGAATCAATAAAAATTGCTGAAACCAGAAAAACCGAAAAACTACGGAGTAACTTGACAACTTCGTTCGAGGTGTTCCTGATCTCCAAAAATCACGAAATTAAATATTGAATATCCTTATATATTTAATTTTTGATCTAGAAAGTTTGGGCACTAAACTCAACCCGCTGAATATTTTTTTTAATTTTTATTGAATTTCGTATTTTTCAATTATTTTGACCTTTTTGACTTACTTTTTTGCGGAAAATATTTTTTATATTCAATCACAGTGCCAAAAATATGTATGTAACATTTCAGATCAATCAGAAAACGTTTACCCACTCAATTGAATTTTTTCGAAAAGTTTTTCTGGGTAAAACTGCTGTTTGTAGTTTAAAAAATAGATATCAGTTTAGAAATCAACCAAGAACACCCAAAATGCCCAAAATCTAATACCAAAAGATAGGGGGTTGTGGGCAGACCAAGATCGAGTTGCCAAGTCACGAGAAAACTCCTACGAGGCTCTAAACGAACAGATCTAAAACGAAACCAAAATTAAAAGATTAGAACTTTGAATTTCTAGATCTGGAATAAAAATCCCCAAATCAGCAAAGAATCAAATTGAGAATAGGAATAAGTGTTAATAAAGGTTCTTGGGGAATCAAGAACATGTAATTGAACCCAAAGAATACTCCAATCTGCCGAATCTGAAAAGAAAGACACAAACAGCAAGTTAAATTTCCCCAAAATTCCAACAATCAAAAGAACCCAAATCTAAGAAAAAGAAATCAACAAGAATAAGGAATTTAGGGATTTTGAACGAATTTTGCTGCCAAGAACAAAAGGGACGATCTGATCTTTAGTAAAGAAAAGGGCGAATCAGATTTGGAATGCTTTGGAATGCCTGAAACGCAACAAGAACAGCAAACAAAGTGATTAAATAAAATTGACACAAGCAGAATTTAAAAGAAAAAAATTGACAGCAAGAAATTAAAAGATAAGTCCTAAGAAGCCTTGAAATCCCGACAGATATCACAACTCCCTTCAAATGGCTCTAATCTCCCCTCCAAAGAATATTAATGGCAAGAAGAAGGCTGAAGATGGCTCCCACAATCAAAAGATTGTTAAAACAACTTCAAAAGAAAACTCAAGAGAGAATTCTTGGAGAAAAACTCAAGGAGAATTCTGCACTTAAAGGAGATCCAAGGCTCGTAACGGAGATCCAATACGATTTGGCTGCAAGATTTGGTTTCTTGGGCCAAGATTTCCAAGATTTGAAATCTTGATTTTCTTGATTCTTGAAATCGCTCCAAAGAGCAAAATTGGGCCACGATTCGGTTTCTTGATTTTCTTGAAAATAAGAAAGTGAATCTTGATTTTCTCTTTCTCTCGTATATGCATCTAAGGTCTTGCTAACAAACTTCTGGATGATCCCATTTAGTTTGGAACGCATTTGTCGGGCCTTTGATCTCGTTATTGGGCCTTGTGGTAATTTGAGCCCATCACATTCTTGGGCTTGGGTTGGGCCTTTGTGACTCATATCACCCAAATCCTTTGAACAACGATATAGAACCAAAAGCTTTGATTTAGCATTTGCAACTTATCATAGTTCAATAACTTCGTTTTCAGATTTAAAGTCATAACATCAAGCAAGCACAAATGGGTCACACATCTATTCACACGAAATTCATAACGCTTGATTGCTGTCAATAATGATAAAAAATAACAAAGGTTTCGATAGTTATAGTCTCAAAAATCAAAATCCATTGGTTCAAATCCCTCGATCAATAATAAAGAATAATAATCACGGGGTTCAAAAATGAAGTTTTTGCTTACCATCTCACATATGCAAAACAAAGAAGGTATGAGCAAAAAATCATTCAAATAGTCAAACCTGTCACATTTCATCTAAGAAAACATGCTTAGGCAAGAGGATTTTGCACAAGAATTTGAGGGCTTCACAAAACCATCAAAATCAAACAAATCAAGCTTTGCATGTGAATAACCCGTAGCACACACGTCCAACGTTTGCATATGCTGGATCAATCCAACATCAACAATAGATTACTCAACACAAAGCACATCTAATAAACAATTCTTTATGCCTCCAATTACAACAAAATTATCTACCACAAGTGGAGAGTAACAGTTAGCCAAAACAAAATAAAGAGGTCTATTGAAAGCTATGTCACTAGCCACTGTCTCAACAGCATGCAACTTTAATTGTCGTTTTTCAATATCATCGATGTGTCTCACTTCATCCACATACTGACCAATGCAACAATTATCATTAGCAAAATTTTCCTTGCCATCATTAAAATCGACCACATCAAGGTTTAGCTCTTTTCCAAAACCCACGTCATAATCAATGTCTTTACTATGAATCGAATAGGGTTGTTTAAAAGATATAGAAACCTCACCTTGCTTGCCTTTAGGCAATTGTGGGTGGATATCATTCTCGTTCTTACCTTTCTCGAGCAATCGAAATCGCCTCTCATTAGACAGGTATTGAAGCTGGTATTTGTCAATCGAATCTTCAAAAACCTGAAAAGAAACAACACGAGGAAAACTAATACGAACCACCTCAGTGTTGAGTCGAGTTGTGTTTGTGTTGCCCGATCATCTACGATGAAGTAAGAAACAAATGAATAGCTAGTAAATAAAATTGGTGAAATAGGCTCAATATTGTTTTAAAACAACAAGGGTTCAGAAAATGGCTAAATAGATGTGTTCGGTTATGGAAAAATTGAAAGAAAGAAAATCGGCTCAAGAAACAAGTAAGAACCAACACTAGTAATTGTTGACCCAACACTTATACGTTTAATGAGACGGATAGAAAATTCTAAGAAAAACCTCAACCCACTATCTAGAAAGATAAGAACCTTGGTATAGGGTTTGAACGCCACACTTTATTAAAGTGATAAGTTCGGGATAAAACAAAGAACGGGTTGACGCCACTATCTTTGTAGATAAGCCAACAAGTCTTCGTATAAAATTGGAGAAAAGTAATTCTTACCAAATTAACAGAATTTTATTCAAATTGATCAAAGTTGTCCTTTACAAAGTCTAAATACACCTATTCATAGTGCTAAAATAAGGTAGCCAAATAGTCTCAAGCATTCACTTATTGTACTAATTAAAAGCTGATTTATAATTCAAGACTCTTGGCATTCTTGAAACAAATAACTTCTCCATTGAATTCCCTTCAATTCAGCTGAATGAATGTTCACGAAAGCTTGAAATTGACTTTTGAGCTGTCCCATGGCTAGCCAAAAAGACTTCATCTCCGTAATGAAGATTTGATTGCTGAATTTATTCTTCTTAAAGAACAAAAAAAATAGCAAGGTAGCTAAAAGGGTTGCTGCAGAATTTAAAGAGCATAAAAGGCTCTTTAAGACGTCCTTTAATGGTGTATTAACCCCCTTTGTAACAACTACTTCATTTGTGTTCATATAGCACATGAAAGGTCACTTCATTTAAACATTAAAAGAACTTATTAAGCATATTAAACACTATTTAAACACATCAACAATAATTATTTAATTAAATAAATGAACTAAACTCATGCATTTATTATTCCAGTAACTAGTTAATTTAATAAGAAAAATTAAATAAACTTAACTCATGCTTCAATAAATTATTCTGGAAGCTAGATTAATTAAAAACAACACTTAATTAAATAAAAGTTCAATAATGAATCACTTATTAACTAAAACAAAGATGAGTTGAATAAATGTTCAGCAACTCAATTATTTAACTAAAGATGAGTTTATTAAAATTTCAGTTCAACTTGCAATAAGTTGCAAGTGACGCCAATTGGGTTACTCCTTTCATGATCAGCTTCTTGATCACTCCAAACGCGATCCACATAGCTTGCTAAAGCTTCTTTAAATTTCTTATCTCATGACCTAGTTATAGGCCCTTGTGGTAGCTCAATAGAAACATCCCGAGCTGAGATCGTATCATTCCCCCCTCTTGAAAGTGACTTGTCCTCAAGTCAGAATTTGTATCAAAAGGAGACAAATTAGCAACATTAAAACTAGCACTAATGTTATATTCACCGGGTAAGTCAAGTCGTTATGAATTGTCATTGATCCTTTCAGTAACTTGGAATGGTCCATCTCCTCGTAGTAGTAGCTTAGATCATCGTTGAGCTGGAAATCGTTCTTTCCTCATATGAACCCAAACCCAATCACCTAGTTCAAAAATAACTCGTTTCATTCCTTTGTTCGCTCTTTGAACATAGTTTTTAGTTCAGGCTTCAATGTTAGCTCGCACTTTTTTATGGATCTCATTGACGTATTCGACCTTTTTCTTGGCATCTACATGTATCAATTGACCATTAGGCAATGGCAATAAATCAAGGGGAGTTAATGGATTAAAACCATAAACTACTTTGAAAGGAGAAAACTTAGTAGCAGAATGAACAGAACGATTATAATGATATGATCTCGCCCCGAGAACGGCCATTGGTTCAGCCTACAAGCGAGGCTCATCATTTTTACAAGCTGAACGTAGCTCAATTTCATTTCGTGGAGCTCCATTTAGCTCATTTCCAGCTCCTTCAAGCTCAATTAGCTCAAACTTAGCTCAAGGAGCTCACTTTTAATTTTCATTAAATTTGTTGGAATAAATAACTTTAGTTGCTGAATTAGTTAAATAGTTAATTAGCTAATTTAATTAATAAAATATGGACATACTAAATTTTGTGATAAATGTATTTTATTTTATTACATGTTATTAATGTGTCTAATTTTAGCCGAATTTATGTTGTCCAAAATCAAACATGATTTAATTGTGTCCTAAGGGCTACCGAATTTAATGTGTAGGAATTTAGTGTTATTTGCTGCCAATTTAATGTGTCTAAAAGTGCATCTAATTTATTGGATGAATTTGCTGCAGGTACATCATACTTGGACATCCTCGGTGCATGAAGGAATTAAAAGATGGTACATGCAAGGGACGGCACATGCATGTTTGGGAAATTAAAGTTGGATGCTGTTTAAAGTCTCCTAGGTGACCATTCGGCCAAAGGAGCTGCTGTTTCCTACTCCCAAGCTGCCCATTCAGCCGAAATTATTTCATTCACATTGCTGGACATATTTTTACATGTATTGGCTGCTCGTTTCCAAGCTTTCACACCTTAAAAGATTGCTCAGTAACTCTTTAATTGCTGGTCACTTTTTAGTAATAGTTGCAACTTAAATGAGCTCCTTTAAGCACATCAGCCGAATCTAGCTGCTACCATGAATTTTCCAAGCTTCCAAGTACATTGCTTATTCTAGAAGCTGACCATTGGAGCTCCCTATTCAGTTGAACCTTACTAGCAAAATTAAATGAATTTTGTTTGCTTAATTTTTAAGAAAAACATTTGACTATTCGGCTAGCTTAGTGCTTGCTTATAAATAGTTGAAAATTTCATTTTGTAAAAAGACTTTTGAACCTTAATGAATTACTGTCAATTTGTTGAGAGAATTCTTCTCTTAAATTGTGTCCAAAAACTTTGTTGACTTATCTAACTAGTTAGTGGCGTCAACCCATTTTTGTTCAACCGAACTTATCACAATTTTGTGTGGCATTCAATCTAAATTATACCAAGGTTCCTAACTATTATAGATAGTGGGTCGAGGTATCCCTATCCATCTCCTAAACAACTTTAGAACCTATAAGTTTCAGGTCAACCTTCAATCGTAGTGTTGGTTCACTCTTGTTCTTAAGTTACCATTTTAATTCTAATTACCGAGTTTTCTTTTATTTTTACAACCAAGCCTCAATAATTCGATTAGCCATCTTATTCTTAAGCCTATCCTTGACATCCTTAAACCACATTTAGCTTAATATCCGACTTCATTCCATCTCAAACGATTCATCTTTATTTTAACGATCGGGTAACTATACGACTGGGATTAATCTACGAGGCCGGGGCGTATCATTTGGTATCAAAGCTATTTAAAACAAGAAGAACAGACGTTTGAGAAGAGCCGGAGTAAGTAGATTTGTAAAAAAAATCATAAAAAAATTTGTATGTTAAAAAAAAGGTTGTATTTATTTTTACTTGTAAATCAGCATATTTTATTGAAGTTTATTAAAAAAATAAATTCGAAAAAAATTGTGTTGCAAGTGGTAAATACATCTTTTGGTCAATCCCGATCAACGATTTCTTATTCCCAACACCGTCCACCTTCACGCCACACTTGATAACCCAATATCGTTCTTTTAGCCCACCTACATCCCTTATATAGTTACCTTTGCAAACTTCTTGAAACCGACCCCTAAACTAGAAAATCTAGTCTTACGAAGTTTTATACGAAATCACAAGAGAAGATACGAGAGGAAAATGGCGTGAGTGAGTGGGCATAATAGAGTGGAGGTAAAAGCCATTAAAGAGTGTAAACACGAGTGGAGAGCCGAATTATTTTCTTTTTGAGTGAATTGTGAGTATTTGTTGTGAGGTTATAATTTCATATGTCAAGAAGCCCCACGAGAAACAAGGCGGAAAGGCAACCTGTTTGAAATGTGCCAGACTTGAACTTGCAAGCATTGCTACGCGAGGTGGAACGATTGTTCAATCAAAAGTTGGAACCGATTCAAGATAGACTTGATCGTATGGAAGGAAGAGCCCAACGAAGAAGAACTCCCTTAAGCCCTCCGAGGAATCGAGGACGGTAATCTGATTTAGATGATGAATCTTTCGAGCTGATTGAACACGAAAGTGATCAAGGGTCCAATGCGAATGTCCAACGGAGAGGCCTACGCAATCGAGGCCAACGAAATCGAGAGAGGTTCGATGATGACTTGAAAAGCATTAAGTTGTCAATCCCTTCATTCCAAGGCTGATCAGATCCCGAAGCTTATCTCGAGGGGGAGAAAATGATTGAGCTCATATTTGAATGCCATAACTATTCTGAGGCCAAGAAAGTTAAGTTGGCTGCTATCGAGTTTTTTGACTATGCAATGGTTTGGTGGGACCAACTTACGACTAGCCGAAGACGAAATGGCGAGCGTCCTATCCAAACATGGACCGAGATGAAGGCTGCAATGCGACGTTTTATTCCTTCGTACTACCATCAGAAGTTGTACCAAAAACTCCAAAATCTTACACAAGGAACGAGGAGTATGAAAGATTATTACAAAGAAATGGAAGTGGCTATGATACGTGCGGATGTGCAAGAAGACCGTGAGTCCACCATGGCACGATTTTTGGTAGGATTGAATCGAGACATAGCCAATGTCGTCGAATTGCAACATTATGTGGAGATCGTCGAAATGGTTCACATGGCAATCAAAGTCGAAAAACAACTCAAGAGGAAAGGATCCGTACGTTGATACAAACTTGTTTCGTGAATTGAATCGAGTCGTTAGTGTTTCCCAATCGTGAATTGAGTATAATAGAATCATTTCGGTTTAAAAGAAACAAAATATAGTTAATGGCTTCAAACAAAGGTAATGAATAAAATAGATAGGAAACAATAACAAATTAATTGGCTAAGACCAAAAATGAACCAAGAATAACGAATTGTTGACCCGAATCTCAAAATGGTCTTTAGGTGTTTTTCGGTTAAAGGAAACAGCAAAGGAACCTTGACCCACTATCAACTATGATAGGAACCAAAGGTATATTGAATGCCACACCAAAGGTGATAAGTTCAGCAACAAAGAAAAGATGGACGCCACAAGCTATGCTTGATAAGTCAAATCAATTCAGTAAGAACAAAGAGAATTGGATAGCTCACAATTCAAATATTTCATCTATATTCAGCAAAAAGTTTTCCTCTCTATGGCTGATTACATCTATTTATAATGCTAAAACAAGGTAACTGAATGGTCAAAAACATCCACTTAATGTGCCATAAAAACTGATGTCTTTTCTTATTCTTTGAACCAAATAACTCCTTCCATAAAATCACTTTAATTTAGCTGATTTGAATGTCTTTAATGGCTTAGAAAATGACTCTTGAGTTGTCCTTGGCTAGTTGAATAGACACTATCTCTTAACCAGCTCCTTAATGACATTCAAAGGCTTGATTAATTTCTCTTGAAAGCTCCAAAAATGGCTGGAAGTGAAAGAGTTGCTGCCGAATTTTAAAGGGCATAAAATGTTCTTTAAAAACTCCTTTAATGATTTTTAAGCTCCCTTTATAACAGCCCCTTTAATTGTAACTCAAAAGAACTTGAATAGCCACTTAATTAAATGTGTAACAGCCTTGAATTGTAACCACTATAAGCTAAAAAGTCACCTGCAATAAACACATTAAAATGAGTTTATTAAACAAATGAAAACACTTATTAATCATAACAAACATTAAACTTACTTAAATAAATGAACTAAAACATATATGCAATAATAATTCCAGCAACTAGTTTAATTAAAGAAGCATAATTTAAAGAACTTAATTTATGCATCAATAAATAATCCTAGGAACTAGATCAATTAAGAAGCGTCTTTATTTAATAAAGTTCAATAACTAACTCATTTATTAAAACTTAAGATAAGTTAAATTAATTGATCAGCTACTCATTTATTAAACTAAAACAAGTTAATTAAAAGAAACAAAATTCAGCTTGCAATAAATTGCAAGTAACGCTTTTTGAACGGTTCGAAGCACGACTATCGAATTCAGCCACTTGCTATTCCCAAGCTCGTTCCAAATAGCTTGCTATTGCATTTTGAAATCTCTTAGCTCGTGATCGAGTTATTGGTCCTCGTGGCAGCTTAATGGATTCAGTAGTAATTTCTCGGGCTAAGGTTGCATCATTCCCCCCCTCTTCGAGGCGATTTGCTCCCAAATCGTCACCTACATCAAAAAGGGATAAATCAGCAACATTAAAAGTAGCACTAACCCCATACTCACCAGGTAAATCTAACTTATAAGCATTATCATTAATCCTTTCCAAGACTTGAAAAGGTCCATCTCCTCGTGGTAAAAGCTTGGAACGTCTTTGAACGAGAAATCTCTCCTTGCGCATGTGAATCCAAACCCAATCACCAGGTTCAAATATTACTCGTTTACGGCCCTTGTTAACTTGATGAGTATATTGCTCCATTCTTCGTTCAATATTATCCCTAACTCGCTGATGTAATTGTTTCACAAAATCTGCCTTTTTCTTTCCATCTACAAGCACCAATTTATCAGAAGGTAAAGGCAATAAATCCAATAGAGTTAAGGGATTAAATCCATACACTACCTCAAATGGTGAAAACTTGGTAACTGAATGTATCGATCGATTGTATGTAAATTTAATGTGAGGTAGACACTCCTCCCAAGTCTTTAAATTCTTACGTATAATGGCCCGCAGTAGTGTTGATAGAACTCTATTAACAACCTCCGTTTGGCCATCAGTTTGGGGATGACATGTTGTGGAAAATAATAGCTTAGTTCCAACCTTTCCCCATAAAGTCCTCCAAAAGTGGCTGAGAAATTTAGTGTCTCGATCCGAAACAATGGTTCTTGAAATGCCATGCAATCGTACAATCTCCCTAAAAAATAGATTGGCAACATTTAAAGCATCGTCAGTTTTGTTACATGCTATGAAATGAGCCATTTTTGAAAACCGATCAACTAGAACAAACACAGAATCTTTGCCATTCTTTGTTCTAGGAAGACCCAAAACAAAGTCCATAGAAATATCCATCCATGGCATTTCTGGGATCGGTAATGGAGTATAGAGTCCATGTGGCTGGACCCTTGATTTCGCCTTCTTGCAAACAATACAACGATTGCACACTTTAGCCACATCTCGTTTCATCTTTGGCCAATAAAAGTGTTCTTGAAGAACGGAAAAAGTTTTGGCAATACCAAAATGTCTCATTAAACCCCCACTATGTGCTTCATGAACCAGCAAATTTCTAGTTGATCCTTGGGGTATGCACAAGTTATTTTCTCGAAATAGGAATCCATCTTATTGGTAGTACCTGTCATACGCACCTTGCACACATAACTTGTAAACTTCTCCAAAATCAGAATCATTAGCATATAATTCCTTTAAATAAGCAAAACCAAGTAACTTGACATCCAAATAATTTAGAAGAGCATACCTTCGTGATAAAGCATCCGCAACGATATTTTCCTTACCTTGCTTATACTTAATCACATATGGAAAGGATTCTAAGAATTCTACCCATTTTGCATGTCATTTGTTAAGCTTAGTTTGCCCTCTCAAATGCTTCAAAGCCTCATGGTCCGTGTGTATAATGAACTCTTTAGGCCAAAGGTAATGCTGCCATGTTTCTAATGCACATATCAATGCGTACATTTCTTTGTCATAGGTGGGATAATTGAGCGTAGCTCCATTAAGTTTCTCGCTAAAATAAGCCACCGGTCGCCCATCTTGCATTAAAACCGCACCTATTCCTATTCCAGAAGCATCACATTCCACCTCAAAAATTTTGTTAAAATCCGGCAAACATAAAAGTGGAGCATTAGTCAAACAATATTTGATTTTAACAAAAACAGATTCTTGTTCATCAGACCAAATAAAAGGTGAATTTTTTTTGATAATATCGGTTAATGGGGCAGCAAGAGTGCTAAATTTTGGTACAAACCTCCTATAGAAGCTTGCAAGCCCATGAAAGCTTCTAACTTGGCTGATGTTATTCAGTCGTGGCCATTCTTGTATTGCTTTAATCTTCTCTTGGTCCACCTCTAGTCCATTCGCACTTACAACAAAACCTAGAAAAACAACTTTGTCAGTACAAAAGTTACATTTCTTAAGGTTTGCATACAATACTTCCTTTCGTAAAACCTTCAAAATAGCATGAAAATATTCAAGATGTTCAGTTAATGATTTGTTGTAAATTAAAATATCGTCAAAATAAACTACGCAAAAACGACCAATGAAAGACCTCAAAACGTGGTTCATCAACCTCATGAAAGTACTCGGTGCATTGGTGAGGCCAAAAGGCATCACTAACCATTCATACAAATCGTATTTAGTCTTAAACGCAGTCTTCCACTCGTCCCCCTCCCGCATACGAATTTGATGATAGCCGCTTTTCAGATCAATCTTAGAGAACAATTTTGCACCACTAAGCTCGTCTAACATATCATCAAGTCTAGGAATGGGATGACGGTATTTGACGGTAATTTTGTTGATAGCTCGGCAATCTACGTACATCCTCCATGAACCATCTTTTTTAGGCACCAACAGAACGGGAACCGCACATGGACTTAAACTCTCCTGTATATAGCCTTTTTCCATTAATTTCGCTACTTTTCGTTGCAACTCTTATCACCATTGATACACCCCGGCCTCGGTGATGAGAGTCGAGTCGTTGATGTGCCCGATCGTGAATTGGAGTAATATCAAAGTTTGTTAAAGATAGGTTAAGAAAGAAGAGATAAAGGCTCAAATTTAGGATAAATGAGGTTATGGAATGAATTGAGGTTGATAGGTGAATGAAAAACCAAGTATTCAAGTTGAACCAACACAATATAAGTGTGTCAACTCGGGACCTATAGGAATCTTAGATAGGTTAACTGTTGTATGGATGGAAAATGAATAAAACGGAACCTCGACCCGTTATCAAAGATGATAAGAACTTCGGTATAATTTTGAACGCCACACTTTGGGTGCAAAGTGATAAGTTCGGAATAGAAAGACGGGTTGACGCCACAAGGGTTACTTGATAAGTCAGACGAGTCTTTGGAGAACAATGAGAGTTGAAAACAAACTCACAAAGTAATCAGATTTCATATATAATTCAAAAGTATATTGTCTAACCTCAAAACAATTACAAAGCAAACTATTTATAGCTAAATTCCTAGGCTAGCCGAATGGACACTGGAACAGCTAAAAAGTCGCTTATTTTCAAAACAAATGAATTGAAAATTTCATGTAGCTTCCTAGAACGTCCCTTGAAGCTTCCTTGAAGATTCTTAGCTTTGGAGACCTCAATGGACAGCCTTTTGATGTCTTCTAATAGCCTTGAATTAATGAGGTGATGGTTGAGCTGAAATGGCTGAATAGAATTGTTTAGATTGGCCTAAATTCGTCCAACTTGTGTGAAAGCACTTATGGTTGCTTGGGGAGCTCAAAGGCCAACTTGGGGAAAAGAATGGAATAGGCGGCACTTTAAAGGTATTGGAAAAACCGTGAAAGGCATTTACAGCAGCTCAATTAACTCATTTTAATGTCCATTGATCTCCACGAAAAAGGCTCTTAGGAAATAAGAAACAGCAGCCCTTGATAAGTCCTTTGCTGTGCACAAAAAAAATCAGCATGCATGCTTCCTTTAATGCCGTTCA
Source organism: Gossypium hirsutum (assembly GCF_007990345.1). NCBI lineage: Eukaryota > Viridiplantae > Streptophyta > Magnoliopsida > Malvales > Malvaceae > Gossypium > Gossypium hirsutum. Next base: position 40,744,101 of record NC_053441.1, on the reverse strand, counting down.
TGCATGCTTCCAGAATCCATTGAATGGCCGTCCATTGCATGTGGAACATTCTTTAAATAATTGCTTTTGCTGCACATTAATTCCAGCAATTTTAATTTCGACAACAACCACTTCTTTTAATGCTATCCATGTACCTGCATGCAACAACCATTAATTCATGTTAAGACAACATTAAATGGTTAACTAAACATATTTAATTCGGTAGCCACAATTAACTTCAACTGGACACCATTTAAGACATCATTAAATTCGGTTGTTGCAAAACAAATTAAATGATGTAATGACAATTAAATTCAGCTGGACACCTTAAAAACATACATTAAATTTGGCCAAACATGTAGTAGCAGCATTAAATTCGTTCAGACATATTTAAAAGACCTAATTAAAATGTCCAATTTTAATAAATTTAATACTAACACTTATTGGAGCTAGAATAAATAAATAAACTAACTTATTCAATTTATTTCAGCAAATGAAATTATAAGAATTAAAATAAACTCAAATTGAACAAAATGATCCCATTGAGCTGGAAACGAGCTAAACGAAGCTCAGTGAGATGCAATTGAGCTAATTTAGCTCGCATGGGTGTGCAAGAAATACTTATGGAGCTGATCGAAAAATGTGCCCGGGGCGTGGTCGTATCATCCCCTCCCTCTTTAAGGCGAATTGTCCTCAAATCGGGCCACTTGCTCGAAAAAAAATTTCAAGATCTCGAACCCTTTTGTTCATGACCCGAATAGAATCATTTCCAAAACTTTGAAAATCACAAATGGTTCGAGAAGAAATTGAATTATCTCCACGCCCTCCCTCTTTTAGAAGGAACCATTCCGAAGTGTCACCTACACGAGAATGGAATAAGTTAGGGACACTAAGAATTATAAACACAAGTGATCTTTTCAAATTCTTATTCAAAATTGGGATGCTTAACCCAATGCCGGGATCAAAAATGAAAATCGGCCTTACCTTGCTACAATGAATCAAAAAGTTAATATATAGAATCAAACTTGAACCACAATTCAGTCGAAAAGCATAATCTTGAAGGTCAAAATGACAAAATCCAAACCCTTTTAACAAGAACAAAGAATAATAATCTCTGGAGTCAAAGACAAAGCTTCCTTTTGTCATTTCAATTTGATACTCACCTTGATACTCACCTTGGCTTGACGTCAACTTAGGAATATATATCCCGGGTTTAAAAATGCGATTTTCATTGGTCGTTTCACAACGCAACAAAAATTTCTTCTTCACCAAGACATCACACATGTCAAGAAAATAAGATTTAGGCATACAAACATTCGAGCAATAAAACCCTTCATATTTCATTCGCACAAGTAAACATGGAAATTTCATACCGCAAATTAGATAATTCACATGATCAACACAAACAAACAAATTAAATGTCAACTTCTTATCACACAAGTCCAAATTTCGTTTGTGTTGTTTTAATCTTGCTTCATCATCAAACTTGTAAACATCAGACGTATCATGAGAAAAACTCTTCAATCCATCATCCAAATCAAAGTCATCACCAATCAAAAATTGATACTTAGACAAATCAGGATAGGAAAGTCTTTTACTAACTAAGTCTTCGGCAATCTCACCATTATCATGCATATGAATTTGTTGAAGCTCGACTAACATAGAACCCTTACCATGCTTACCTTTAGACGCTGGTGGAATAGAGTCATCTATAATCTTACCTTTCTCAACTAATCGAAATCGTCTCTCCTCAGAAAAGTATTGAAGTTGAAATTGATCAATGGGATTTCGAGAAACCTGAAAAGTAGAAACAATACAAGGAAAATTCATAGGATGGTTAGTAACAACACTCCTTGCTTGTTCACTTTCATCCTTTTCGCTTATTTCTTTTTCCAAATCATTTTCAAATCCTCTTTCTTTTATCATATCACTCATTTCTTTTGCACTCTCGTTTCTTTCTTCAATCTCACTCTCTTTTTCAGTTTTCTTTTCTTTTTCACACTCGTTTTTATTCTCAATCTCATTTTCAATTTTCTTTTCTATCTCACACTCATCTTCGTTTTCTTTCATTTCTTTTTCTTTTTCATTTTCTCGCTCGCGCTCTTTTTCTTTTTCTTTTTCACATGATTTTCGATTTCATTACAAAATAAAAAATCATCAGAATGAGAAACCTTTCGTTGAGAATAAGAAAAGGATTCTTCATACAAATGAAAATCATCTCTTTGTAATAAATCTTCCGTAGTCGAGTACTTTGACACTCTTGAAACACGTTCACCTCTTCGTAAGCCTGATGTGATTCGGCCCGGGTTAATCGAGTCATTTCACGTAATTGCCCGATCATCGATGAGGAATAGTTGAGTTATCGGAAATAGGATGAAATAAGGCTAAAGATGCGGAAGCTTGCAAATGGTTTTAAAGGTTGGCTAAGGTGATGGTAAATTTATAAGGGGTAGTAGGCTCGATTTAAGGATAAAAATAAGAAAAATGGAAGTTGGATAAATGAAGGCTCGGTTTTGTAAAAAGATATTATAGTTGGGTAAAATCTAGGATAGTCGGTGGAATGGATAAATGAGCTTAAACTCCGAAACGATTCAACACTAAAAAGTGTCACCCCAATTTCTATTCGGTTCAAGGTGGGATTACGGAATTGTAGAAAGGTTGAACACCACACCAAAGCAACGTGATAAGTTCAAAGGAGAACGATAGACGCCACTAGCACGCTAGATAAGTCAGATCGAAACTCGTACGAATTTAGAGAGGAGAAAACTCACTCTTTGAACAAAGTTCATTCAAATGATCAAAAGTCAAAAAGTCCTTTACAAAATGTGATAACAGACTATTTATAGCCTACATTTGATAGCCTAATGGACAAAGTAAACCAGCTTAATGACTAAGTGATTCAGCTATTAATGAGTTAAATTAAACTAGAGAAATGTACTTTAAAGGCATGTCCATATTCAGCTGAATGGAACATCAATAGACTCCTTGATTAAGCAAACATAGTTCTTGAATGTAGATGAATGAATGGTAGCCCATCAGCCTTGTCTAGGTTCGGCTATAGCATGAATGTATTAACTAATAAGTGTCTCTTGGCCGAACAATCATCTTGGAGGCCAAAGATTCATTGCATAAATTAATGTAGCTAGACATCCATGCACTTTCCCATTTGTTGAATCTTGCTGTCCATGCATCTTCAATTGGCTCTTAATTTGCTGTTCACGAATGGTGCCCTCATCATTCTCCCTAATTTAAATGCCGTCCATGCCCAAATTCATGCTTTCTTCAACATCTCATTGAATGGCCGTCCATTGCATGTGGAACATCTCATTAATTCTTATCTTTGCATCAGCAGCTTTTAATGCCGTCCTAGGGAAGATGTACCAGCAAATTAAATCCATTGTGGGCACATTAAATTCGGCTGTTTAGGAAAAATGCAGCAGCCACCTTCTTTAAATGCCGTTCCTTGCATGCTAACATTTCATTTAATACATGTTTGCCTGCACATTAACTTCAGCCAACATTTAGACACACATTAATTTGGCAGTAAACACAACATTAACTACAGCATATTAATAACCTGCACTTAAGTGTTAGTTGGAGACATAACATAAATTCGGCTGTACAAAATATGAAAAAATATGCACAATAAATTCGGCAACCTAAAGCACATTTAATTCAGCAGCCACAATTAACTTCATCTGGACATGATTTAAGACATCATTAAATTCGGTTGTAGCAAGACTAATTAAATTCGTCCAGACACATTAAACAACAGCATTAACTATGACAAAACACATTAATTAGGCTTAAGACAAATTAAAGCATGCATTAAAACAAATAAAACATATTTAACATGGAAATTAATATGTCCAGATTTTTAAACAAATTAATTAACTTATTTAATTAACTAATTTAACTAACAGCAACTTATTTATTCCAGCAAAAATAAATGCAATCTTAATTAAATAAATTGCATTCTAGCTCAATGAGCTAGAATCCACCCGAATTGAACTGGGACGAGCTTGTGAAAATGTCGAGCCTCGCTTGTGGGCTGAGCAAAGGATGATTCCAGGGCGAGGTCGTATGAAAGCCAACCTTCAAAGATGAATAAATTGATGTACTTGTAGAGACATGTCTACCTTTTTGTTTATCATCTCGGAAGGACTCAAATTTGGAGTTTGCTTCTCTTGGTCTCGAACGCTTTGTTGAATAGGAGTCTTGATAAGAATCTCTTGTCAAGTAGTGTCGTGATGATCTTAACTCCATTTCTCGACCCGGTGAATTTGGCTTCCGTCGGGCTCTTTCCTCCACTCGATCCAATCGATCATGCAATTTATCAAATTTTGATTTCACCATTCTACGCATCTCTTGCATCAAATATTTGAATTCTGATTCGGAAAATTCATCTTGAGACATTTTTTTATTACTAAAAAGAAAAAGTGTTTAAAATAGAAAGTAAATACCTCACCACAAAACCTCGCAAGTCACTCGGAAATAAAATTTTCACTCCACTCGTGTTTACGCTCGCTTTTGGCTTTTCTTCTCTCAAATGAACTCAACAATCGCTCTTGCCTTTTTCCACTCGATTTTTGCCTCTCGAAATTCTTCGCAAACTAGGTAGACGAATCAGTACCGTTTGGGGTCGATTTACAAAATTGATGTGGCTTGGTGGGGTTAATGTCGGGATTAAAGGTAGACTATCAAACAAAATAGAAAAGGTTAAGTGCGGCTGGAAATGAATTTAGTACTTCAGGCAGCAAACAATGCTTTTACAAACTCAAAATGAATTTCAATCACTCTTTTTTTTTCAATTTTGAATTTTTTTTTCTTTTTCAATACTGAATACTATATAAAAATTGAATACAAATAATAATTAAATTTTTTTTTCAAAATTTTTTTACAATCTTGTAATACCGAAGACGACGATTCTTACTCCGATTCAGCTAGCTCTGATACCAAATGATACGCCCCGGCCTCGGTGATGAGAGTCGAGTCGTTGATGTGCCCGATCGTGAATTGGAGTAATATCAAAGTTTGTTGAAGATAGGTTAAGAAGGAAGAGATAAAGGCTCAAATTTAGGATAAAGGAGGTTATGGAATGAATTGAGGTTGATAGGTGAATGAAAAACCAAGTATTCAAGTTGAACCAACACAATATAAGTGTGTTAACCCGGGACCTATAGGAATACTTAGATAGGTTAAGTGTTGTATGGATGGAAAACGAATAAAATGGAACCTCGACCTGTTATCAAAGATGATAAAAACCTCGGTATAATTTTGAACGCCACACTTTGGGTGCAAAGTGATAAGTTTGGAATAGAAAGACAAGTTGACGCCACAAGGGTTACTTGATAAGTCAGACGAGACTTTGGAGAACAATGAGAGTTGAAAACAAACTCACAAAGTAATCAGATTTCATATATAATTCAAAAGTATATTGTCTAACCTCAAAACAATTACAAAGCAAACTATTTATAGCTAAATTCCTAGGCTAGCCGAATGGACACTGGAGCAGCTAAAAAGTCAGCTTATTTTCAAAACAAATGAATTGAAAATTTCATGTAGCTTCCTAGAACATCCCTTGAAGCTTCCTTGAAGATTCCTAGCTTTGGAGACATCAATAGACAGCCTTTTGATGTCTTCTAATAGCCTTGAATTAATGAGGTGATGGTTGAGCTGAAATGGCTGAATAGAACTGTTTAGATTGGCCTAAATTCGTCCAACTGGTGTGAAAGCTCTTATGGTTGCTTGGGGAGCTCAAAGACCAACTTGGGGAAAAGAATGGAATGGGCGGCACTTTAAAGGTATTGGAAAAATCGAGAAAGGCATTTACAGTAGCTCAATTAACTCATTTTAATGTCCATTGATCTCCACGAAAAAGGCTCTTAGGAAATAAGAAACAGCAGCCCTTGATAAGTCATTTGCTGTGCACGAAAAAAAATCAGCTTGCATGCTTCCTTTAATGCCGTTCATGCATGCTTCCACCATCCATTGAATGGCTGTCCATTGCATGTGTGATACGCCCCGGGCTCGTTGATTATTCGGAGTCGTATAGTTGCCCGATCGTTAAAACAAAGAAGAATCGTTGGAGTTTGAATTGAAGTCGGATATGGGCTAAATAGGGTTTATGGGTGTCAAAGGATAGGTTTATGAAAGAAGGCTAATTATTTGTATGAGGTTCGGCTATGAAAGAAAAGGAAACTCGGTGTTTGAATTTAGAATGATAACTTGAGAACAAGAGTGAACCAATACTTCGTTTGAAGATTGACCCAAAACTTATAGGTTCTTTCTTAAGTTGATATGAGATGGATTGGAAAACCTCGACCCACTATCTATAATAGATAGGAACCTTGGTGTATTTTAGAGTGAACGCCACACGATATCGTGATGAGTTCGGTTGAACAAAAACGGGTTGATGCCACTAACTAATTAGATAAGTCAACGAAGTTTTTGGACGAAATTTAAGAGAAGAGTTCTCTCAACAATTTGACAGCAATTCGATAATGTTCAAAAGTTCCTTACAAAATAAAATCAACACAATTTATAGGCAAATGACTAGGCTAGCCGAATAGCCACCTGAATTCTTAAAAACTAAGTAAATGAATCTATTTAATTAGTGAATAAGATTCAGCCGAATGGGAGCTTAAATGGGCAGCTTCTAGAGCAAGCATTGGACTTGGAAACTTGGAGATGTGCATGGCAGCAGCTTGATTCATTTAACATGCTTAATGAGCTCATTTATGATGCAACTATTGCTGAAAAGTGACCAGCAATTAAAGAGCTACTGATCAACCTTTTTGTAATGTGAAAACCTTGAAACGAACAGCCTCCATGTGTGAACATTCGGTCTTGAAGAGTCCCTAATGTGTGAACACTTAGAACCGAATAGCTTCAACATGTGAAAGGAATTTAACTAGCTGAAAAGTTAGCTTGGGAAAAGAAATCAGCAGCACAATTGCCGAATAGTCATCTTGAAAAATTGGCAAACTTTAGCTGAATGGTCACTTTGGAGTCTTCAAAAGTCAGCACATCTTCTTTAAGTTTTTCATGCACCTAGGACATCCCAATTTAGTGTACCTGCAGCAAATTCATTCAACAAATTAAATGCAATTTAGACACATTAATATGGTAGCAATTAACACTAAAAATCCATGCATTAAATTCGGCAGCCCCTAGGACAAATTAAAAACATGTTCAAGAATTGGACAACTTAATTATTTAATCATTAATTTGGCTGGACTTAGGACACCATTAATTCATGTAATAAACTTGGACATATTAAGAACATGCATTAAAAATAAAACACATCAATATTTAATATGTCTAGATTTTTAATTAACCTTAAACTAATTAATTATTTAACTAATCAGCAACTAAATTTATTTATTCCAACAAATCAACAAACTAAAAGTGAGCTCCTCAAGCTAAATTTGAGCTAGTTGAACTTGAAGTATATTGCATGGTTTGCTCGGTTCATTGATCTCAAGTTGTCCAGCCACGATATTGCACCAAATTCCATTGATGAATGCCGAAATTCCTTCCTTAAATCTTTTAGCTCGAGCACGGGTTATAGGACCCGTTGGAAGCACCAAGGGCTCGTTGGCATCCTTAGTTGACTCCTTAGCCACGGCCGTATCAATGTGGAACATTCTTTAAATAATTGCTTTTGCTGCACATTAATTCCAGCAATTTTAATTTCGGCAACAACCACTTCTTTTAATGCTGTCCATGTACCTGCATGCAACAACCATTAATTCATGTTAAGACAACATTAAATGGTTAACTAAACATATTTAATTCGGCAGCCACAATTAACTTCAACTGGACACCATTTAAGACATCATTAAATTCGGTTGTAGCAAAACAACTTAAATGATGTAATGACAATTAAATTCAACTGGACACCTTAAAAACATACATTAAATTCGGCCAAACATGTAGTAGCAGCATTAAATTCGTCCAGACATATTTATAACATGTAGTGGCAGCATTAAATTCCTCCAGACATATTTAAAACACCTAATTAAAATGTCCAATTTTAATAAATTTAATACTAACACTTATTGGAGCTGGAATAAATAAATAAACTAACTTATTCAATTTATTTCAGCAAATGAAATTATAAGAATTAAAATAAACTCAAATTGAGCAAAATGATCCCATTGAGCTGGAAACGAGCTAAATGAAGCTCAGTGAGATGCAATTGAGCTAATTTAGCTCGCATGGGTGTGCAAGAAATACTTATGGAGCTGATCGAAAAATGTGCCCGGGGCATGGTCGTATCAACCATAATTCGTCGATTGGGACATTGACTAGCTATCTGCCCTCGGCCTTGACACTTGAAACATTTTATGTCTCCCATGTGATTTGGTGCTTGCTCATTTTTATTTCGACTTGTCTCTCCAACAGGCTTATTTGATTTAACTGCTACAGTCGGCTCCTTTGTTCTAACTGGGGGTTTGTTGACTCCTTGATTCCATTTGTTGGTTGAAGAATTGGCATAGGGTCTACTAACTCCTTTTCGCTTAAGTTGCTTTTCAACCTTAATCGCCATGTGAACCATGTCCATCACTTCAACATAGTGTTGTAGTTCAACTATGTTGGCAATGTCACGATTTAAACCCGCAAGGAACCTAGCCATGGTTGCTTCTCGATCCTCCTCGATATCAGCTCGAATCATCACTATCTCCATCTCTGATATGGGGTTGCGCGCGGACCAAGATCGAGTTGCCAAGTCACGGGAAACTCCTACAAAAACCCTAAACAACCAGATCTGAAACGAAACAGAAAATTAAAAGATTAGAACTTTGAATTTCCAGATCTGAAATAAAATCCCCAAATCAACAAAGAATCAAATTGAGAATAAAAATAAATGTTAATAAGGGTTCTTGAAACCCTAAAGGAGATTGCGATTCTATCCAATTGAATACCAAGATAGTTTTCCCCAAATTTCGGCAATCTAATTTCACCCAAAAAGAGTATGGATGAATCGTCAAGAACCCTAGAAATTAGGGATTTTTTTGAATCAATTATGTGTTGCCGACAAGAGATCAATTAAACGAAGAGTTCTTGGAGTTTAAACAAATATGAAACATGACAAAGAACAGAAAAGAGATTAGATCAAGATTCGGCACAATCAGAAACAAATAAAAGAACTTGAACAGGAAGAATTAAATTAAAGTCCAAAGAAGCCTTGAAATCCTGAAAGATCTCACAACTCCCTTCAAACGGCTCTAATGTCCCCTCCAAAGAATATCAATGGCAAGAAGAAGGTTGAAGATGGCTCCCACAATCAAAAGATTGTTAAAACAACTTCTAAAAAAAACCCAAGAGAGAATTCTTGGAGAAAAACTCAAAGAGAATTCTGCACTTAAATAAATCTGAAATTTTTGATATAATTGAGAAGTGAATAACAAGGTGGCCGGCCAAGCCTTTATATAGGCCTCTCAAGTGTTTGCCTAATCTAATTAGAAAACTAAAATAAAAAAACTCCTAATTATTTTAATATAAAAATTCAGCCAAGGGTCTTTATTTGGGACTCTTAAACTGAATATTTACATAAAAATTTAAACTAAGTAAAAAATAAATAAATAAATAAAAATAAAACTTTACAACTTGGGCCACTTTGACAATTTTGCCTAATTTTCGACTAAGTATGGGTGGATTTCTTGATTGGGCTTGGAATCTTTTTATTGGGCCTTGCCTTCATGATGCGACCCGGCCTCGTTGATGAATTCAAGTCGTATTGTTGCCCGATCGTTAAAACAGGGAAGAATCGTTTGAGTTTGAATTGAAGTCGGATTTAGGCTAAATAGGGCTTATGGGTGTCAATGGATAGGTTTATGAAAGAAGGTTAATTAAATGTATAAGGTTTGGCTATGAAAGAATAGAAAAACTTGGTGTTTGGATTTTAAAACGGTAACTTGAGAACAAGAATGAACCAACTCTTTGTTAAGGGTTGACCCGAGACCTATAGGTTCTAAAGTTGATTTTGAAAACTAAAATGGAAACCTCGACCCACTATCTAGATCAGATAGGAACCTTAGTATAATTTGGGTTGAACGCCACACGTAAACGTGATAAGTTCGATTGAACAAAAACGGTTGACGCCACTAACTACTTAGATAAGTCAACGAAGTTTTTGGACGAAATTTAAGAGAAGAATCCTCTCTAAATTTTGATAGCAATTCGTTAAAGGTTCAAAAAAAGTCCTTTACAATATAATTTCAACAACTATTTATAGATGAAAACTAAGCTAGACGAATAGCCACCTGAATTCTTAAAAACTAAACAAATGAACCTATTTAATTAAGATAACAAGATTCGGCTGAATGTGAGCTTGAATGGACAACTTCTAGAACGATCAATGGATTTGGAAACTTGGAGAAGTGCATGGCAGCAGCTAGGTTCGGTTAATGGACTTGAACAAGCTCAATTAATTGGCAACTTTTGCTGAAAAGTGATCAGCAATTAAAAGAGGTAATGAGCAGCCATCAAGGTGTGAAAACTCAGCTTTGAAAAGTCATGGAATGTGAACACATGGAACCGAATAGCCAAGATGAATCCAGCAATGTGAAAAGAATTAAAAGTCGGCTGAATGGTCAACTTGGGAGTAGGAAACAATAGCTTCTTTGGCCGAATGGACACCTAGGAAGCTTCAATCAGCAGCCAATTTAATTTGCCAAACATGCATGTACCGTCCATTGTATGTACCTGAAATTAAATACATGTAGCTAATTAATTAAATGAGAACACATTAAAATCAAGCAATAAACAGCAACAAAATAATCACCATAGATTCGGCTACACCTTGACACATTAAAGATGTAATATAACTAGACAAATTAATTAACTAAGTATTAAATTCAGCTAAACAAGACAAATTAAATTGATGTCTGAATTGAAGTCGAAATAATTAGGAACAAGACACATTAAAATTATGTAACAACATAAAAACATATTAATTTAGAATTATCAGCCTAATTTAATTCATATGCATGCTGTAACTAACTAAACTAATTTATTTAAAGACAAATTAAATTAATTCCAGCAACTAAGAACGCATAGTCTCAAATTTTGAAATTGAGCTCAAATGAGCTGAAATGAGTTCATGGAGCTGGAAATGAGCTAATTCAGCTCGCATGCATTTGCAAACAAGGCTGAGAGAGCTGGTCCGAAAGTGTGCCCGGGGCATGGTCATATCACTTCAAGAATTTGGGCTTGTGATCCATCTCCTATTGAAATTGAATCGTTGATGCTCGTAACGGAGATCTAATGCTCTTTGGCTGCAAGATTTGGTTTCTTGGACCAAGATTCCCAAGATTTGAAATCTTGATTTTCCCGTTCTTTCGTGTATGCATCTAAGGCCTTGCTAACAAACTCCTGAATGGTCCCATTTAGTTTGGAATGCATTTGTCGAGCCTTTGATCTCGTATCATTCCCCCCTTCCTCAAAAAGATTCGACCTTGAATCTGAAAAATCAAATGGGGACAAGTCAGCCACATTAAAAGTAGAACTTACATTGTACTCACCAGGTAGATCAATTTTATAGGCATTATCATTGATCCTCTTGAGTACTTGGAAAGGCACATCGCCCCTTGGGTCCAACTTGGTCTTTCTTTTTGCAGGAAATCGTTCTTTCCTCATATGAACCCAAACCCAATCTCTGGGTTCTAGGACAACCCGTTTGCGCCCCTTGTTTGCTTTGTTGGTGTTGGCATTATTTGTTTTGGCTATTCGTTGCCTAGCCTTCTCATGTAAGAATTTTACCAACTCAGCTTTCTGTTTGCCATCTAAATTAATAATGTGTTCAAGTGGTAATGGTGCAAGATCAAGTACTGTTAGTGGGTTAAAACCGTAAACAAGTTCAAATGGAGAATAACCAGTTGTAGAATGAATAGATCTATTATATGCAAATTCAACAAACGGTAGGCATTCTTCCCAGTTTCTAATGTTCTTTCCCACAACAGATCGTAATAAAGTCCCTAAGATCCGATTAACTACTTCGGTTTGGCCATCAGTTTGGGGGTGACATGTAGTGGAATAAAGTAATTTAGTACCAAGCTTACCCCACAATACCTTCCAAAAGTGGCTAAGGAATTTGACATCTCTGTCAGAAACAATTGTTTTAGGGATGCCATGAAGTTTTACCACCTCTTTAAAGAATAAGTCTGCCACATGTGTAGCATCATCTGTTTTGTGACAAGAAATAAAATGTGCCATCTTTGAAAACCTGTCAACAACAACAAATATACTATCTCTTCCTTTCTTATTTCAAGGCAAACCTAGAATAAAATCCATGGATAAATCTACCCATGGTGAAGTAGGAATCGGTAAAGGGGTGTAAAGGCCATGAGGCATTACCTTAGATTTTGCTTGTTTGCATGTAATGCACTTGGAACATACCTTTTCAACATCCTTTTTCATATGTGGCCAATGGAAGTGTTCTTGCAAGATGTCTAGTGTTTTGGCCACTCCAAAATGTCCCATCAAACCCCCACTATGGGCCTCATGAATCAATAAGTCTCTCATGGAACACTTTGGTATGCATAACCTGTTTATATGAAAAAGAAAGCCATGTACAAGATAAAATTTTTCAAAAGTAGTATGTCCACAATTCTTATAGATATGGCCGAAATCAGCATCATCATCATATAGCTCCTTAATATGTTCAAACCCTAAGACTTTAGCATTCAATGTAGTTATTAAAGTATATCGTCTAGACAAAGCATCTGCAACTACATTATCTTTACCTATTTTATATTGTATCATATAAGGGAATGTTTCAATGAATTCTACCCATCGGGCATGTCTTTTACTCAACTTACCTTGTCCCTTTAACCATTTAAGGGATTCATGATCTGTGTGTATGACAAACTCATTAGGCAGCAAATAATGTTTCCATACTTGAAGTGCACGAACCAATGCCAAGAGTTCTTTGTCATAAGTTGAGTAGTTTAACTGTGCACCATTCAATTTCTCACTAAAATAAGCAATAGGTTGCTTATCTTGCATTAAAACGGTGCCAATTCCAATTCCTGAAGCATTACACTCAAGCTCAAAAGTATTAGAAAAATCAGGTAATTTGAGAAAAGGAGCAGAACATAACTTATCTTTTAGGGTCTGAAAAGCCTTTTCTTGGGTTTCACCCCATTTGAAACCCATTGATTTCTTTATAACCTCTGTCAATAGGGCAGCAATAGTAGAGAAATCTTTCACAAATCATCTATAAAAACTAGCTAAACTGATACGGGGTTACGCGCGGGCCAAGATCGAGTTGCCAAGTCACGAGAAACTCCTACGAAAACCCTAAACAATTAGATCTGAAACGAAACAGAAAATTAAAAGGTTAGAACTTTTAATTTCCAGATCTGAAATAAAATCCCCAAATCAGCAAAGAATCAAATTGAAAATAGAAATAAGTGTTAATAAGGGTTCTTGAAACCCTAAAGGAGATTGCGATTCTGCCCAATTGAACACCAAGATAGTTTTCCACAAATTTCGACAATCTAATTTCACCCAAAAAGAGTATGGAAGAACCCTAAAAATTGGGGATTTTTGGGCTGATTCCTTAAGACAGAAAAAGGCTGAAAACATAATAAGAACAGAAAATAAATTAGATAAAGATTCAGCACAAGCAGAAATAAAGAAAGAATTGACAGCAAGAAATTAAAAGATAAGTCCTAAGAAGCCTTGAAATCCCGAAAGATCTCACAACTCCCTTCAAACAGCTCTAATCTCCTGATACGATCTCATTTTGTGATTGATTTGAGTCGTTCGTTTCCCGATCGTGAATTTGAGTAAGGCTAAGTTCGTTTCTACCAAAATAGAAGAAAGGCTACAAACAAAAGTTTAAAAGGGAAATAGGTTTAACAATGAATGGAAAAATTGGCTAAGGGTAGAGAATGAACCAACAATAGAGATTGTTGACCCGAGTCTCAAAGTAGCTCTTAGGTGAATGGCGGTTTAGGTAAACAACAAAGAAAAGACCTCGACCCACTATCAAGAATGATAGGAACCTTGGTATATGATGAACGCCACACTATGAAAGTGATAAGTTCGAAAACAATAAATGGATAGACGCCACAAGCTATGCTTGATAAGTCAAATCAATTCCGAAAGAACAAAGAGAATTGGATAGCTCACAATTCAAATATTTCATCTATATTCAGCAAAAAGTTTTTTCTCTCTATGGCTGATTACATCTATTTATAATGCTAAAACAAGGTAACCGAATGGTCAAAAACATCCACTTAATGTGCCATAAAAAAACTGATGTCTTTTCTTATTCTTTGAACCAAATAACTCCTTCCATAAAATCACTTTAATTTAGCTGATTTGAATGTTTTTAATGGCTTAGAAAATGACTCTTGAGTTGTCCTTGGCTAGTTGAATAGACACCATCTCTTAACCAGCTCCTTAATGACATTCAAAGGCTTGAATAATTTCTCTTGAAAGCTCCAAAAACGGCTGGAAGTGGAAGAGTTTGTGCTGAATTTTAAAGGGCATAAAATGCTCTTTAAAAACTCCTTTAATGATTTTAAGCTCCCTTTATAACAGCCCCTTTAATTGTAACTCAAAAGAACTTGAACAGCCACTTAATTAAATGTGTAACAGCCTTGAATTATAACCACTATAAGCTAAAAAGTCACCTGCAATAAACACATTAAAATGAGTTTATTAAACAAATGAAAACACTTATTAATCATAACAAACATTAAACTTACTTAAATAAATGAACTAAAACATATATGTAATAATTATTCCAGCAACTAGTTTAATTAAAGAAGCATAATTTAAAAAACTTAATTTATGCATCAATAAATAATCCTAGGAACTAGATCAATTAAGAACAACACTTATTAAATAAAGTTCAACAAAAACACTTATTAATTAAAACTAAGATGAGTTGAATAAATGTCCAGCAACTCATTTATTAAACTAAGATGCTTAAATGCATGGTTTTGAAATGCAAATTTAACTAACATGAAAGTTACATAATTAAACTAACTTGACTTAATTTAATGATGCAAACTTAACTAACATGAAAGTTACATAATGCATGACTTTATTAAATGCAGAACACATATTAATGATGTGCAAACTATGACATAATTAAAAACACAAACTAAAATAACTAAAAATTAATGAATCATAGTCCTTATTTTCCAGCAGCCAAATTGACAAACTAAAATTAAAAACTTCATTTTGCACTTGAGCCCCTCGAGTTTGGACCAATCTCGGTAGCGTCGAGTTGTGTCGTAACATGATGCGACCGGGATCGCATCATACCCTCCCTCTTGAAAACGATTTGTCCTCAAATCGGGCCACTTGCTCGAGAAAAAGTTTTCAAGATCATGACCCCCTTTGTTCATGATCCGGACAGAATTATTTTCAAAATTTTGAGAACCACAAATGGCTCGGCTAGAAAGAAGGTCATTTGCATGCCATCCCTCTTTAGGAGGGTACCACCTAACATCGTCACCTACAAAACAATAAAACAAATTAGTGACACAATGAAGGTTAAACACAAAAGAACTTTCCAGGATTTTAGTCACAACTTGAACAAATAAACTCAAAAGAACAACACATGAATCAATACCGGGATCAAAAATAGAAATTGGTTTTACCTTTTTCTTCGATGGAAACAAACCTGATTCACAAGGTATTTGAAGATTATAGTTTTGAAAATTAGAATTCCATGGTCCAAATCCCTTGAACAATGATATGGAACAGCATTCACCGGGATCAAAGACAGTTTTTGTTCACCATTTCAATTTGACCAGAAAAATTTATGGCTAGTAACTTATGTAGAACTTGAAGCACATTAAAGTTAAAATCAAGCAACACATGTTTGAATCCATTAAGCAACAATATACAACAACCTCCAGAATCAAAAATTTGATTTTGACTTGGCAAGCCAACGAAATTCATATGTTTGGTTTTCGAACTAAATAAAGATAAAACTTGAAGCAAATAGAAGGGGTCAACACATTGATTCAAAATACAATTTTGATACTCACCTTCGCTTGACGTCAACTTAGGAATACAGGCTCCGAGTTTAAAAACATGGTTTTGATCGGTCGTTCTGTAATGTAACAAAAACTTCACTTTCACCAAGACATCACACATGCCAAATAAAGAAGATGTAGGCAAAAATAAATTCAAACAATCAAATCTCTCAAATCTCATGCAAATATACGAAGATCTCACACTAAGAGTTAAAAAATTTTCATTACCATCACGATCAAACAGATTGAGCGTTTCACATGAAAGCTCTTTATCAAACATGATCAGATTTTGTATTTGTAGATTTAATCGAACAACATCAAAAGATTTTTCAACACAAAACTTATTGAGTGAACAACTCTTCATGCCTCCACTTAAAACGAATTTATCAACCACAAATAGCGAGTAACAATTAACCAAATCAAAATAATGAGATCTTTTTAAAACTAAGTTATCGGAAATTTTATCAACAACTTTCAAACCTAATTGCCATGATTCATTGACTAAAAACTTCTTACCTTGCTTACCTTTAAGCGCTTGAACCTTACCTTTTTCAATCAAATGGAATCGTCTCTCATCAGGAAGGTAATGAAGTTGAAACTTGTCATTTGAATCTCTAGAAACCTGGAAAGAAGAAACAATATGAGGACAACTTGCAGATTGGTTAGTAAAAACATTCCTCGCTTTTTCTTGTTGACTTTCATCTTTTCCACTCGTTTCTTTTTCAACTTCTCTTTCTTTTTCCACAATCTCTTTGTTTGTTGAAAACTCACTTTCACTCATCAATTCTCTTTCATTTTCAACAACACTTGTTTCTCGCACTCTTTCTTTTCTTTCTCCAATCTTTTTCTCTTTTTCAATTTTCATTTCTTTTTCGGTTTCTTTTTCTCTCGTCTCTCTTTTTCTTCTCTCAACGTTATTACAAAATGGAGATAATACAAAAGAATCAGAATAATAGACTTTTCGTTAGAAAGAAATGGAAGAATCTTCATAAGAGTCACGATCAACTCTTCGTGAATAAACCTCCATGGATGAGTTCTTATATGAAACAAATTCACTTCTTCGTAAGGATTTTTTCGTAGATGAATACTTTGATGCATACGAAGAATGACTTGTACTTTCTCGTTCGTTACCTTGATAGGCTTCAAACTCATAGCTGGATTTTATTTCGTCCTAAATTCCTTGAAGAATAGGAATCTGGATAAAGGTCTCTTTTCACATATTCGTCGAATGTTCGTCTCCTTGATGATCTCATTTTCCTCCTTTCATTTGGATAAATTTTCTCCCGTTGGGTTCTTGCTCGATGACTCCGCTCTTCGACACGATCCAATCGTTTCTTGATGGGTTTGAGTTTTCGATCAAATAGATGCTCCATTTCATGCGTAAAGGCTTGGAGTGTAAAATCTGGCACACTTCCTCCAACAATTCTTACAGGACGGAATCCAACTCCCTTGTCTGAATTTTTTTCCAGACTTCGTGACATTTTTTTAAGAACTCACAACAAAGAATCTCACTATCCACTCGCAAAGAAATCTCACACACTTGGATTTTTTTTCTCTCGAATAAGCTCACTACTCTCTTGCCTCTTTCCACTACTCCTCCTCTCTAAGTTCTTAGGAATTATTTAAACTTAATAGGCAGTTGTTGTGGGTCGGCTTACAAACTTGATGTTTGGGCTTGGAAAGAATATTGTAGGAAAAAGGAAAGTAGGCTTGAAATAAAGAAATGTAAATGTTTGGTGTCGCGAAAAGTAGAAGGTAGTAATGACTAAAATTTGGGCAGTAAACAACAACAAAATTTCACGAATTTTTTTTTCAACTTGATATCCAATCTCTTGAGTTTGAATGGAAACTAAATTTTTTTTGATTTTTTTTTTGAAGATGCTACTATACATTATTGCCGACAATGTCGATTCTTACTCCAAATTTGCTAGCTCTGATACCAATTTGATACGATCTCATTTCGTGATTGATTCGAGTCGTTAGTGATGCCCGATCGTGAATTGAGTAGAATAGAATCGTTTCGGTTTAAAAGTAACAAAATAGAGTTAATGGCTTCAAACAAAGGTAATGAATAAAATAGATAGGAAATAATAACAAATTAAATGGCTAAGACCAAAAAAATGAACCAACAATAACGAATTGTTGACCCGAATCTCAAAATGGTCTTTAGGTGTTTTTCGGTTAAAGGAAACAGGAAAGGAACCTTGACCCATTATCAACTATGATAGGAACCAAAGGTATATTAAACGCCACACCAAAGGTGATAAGTTCAGCAACGAAGAAAAGATGGACACCACAAGCTATGCTTGATAAGTCAAATCAATTCCGAAAGAATAAAGAGAATTGGATAGCTCACAATTCAAATATTTCATCTATATTCAGCAAAAAGTTTTTTCTCTCTATGGTTGATTACATCTATTTATAATGCTAAAACAAGGTAACCGAATGGTCAAAAACATCCACTTAATGTGCCATAAAAAAACTGATGTCTTTTCTTATTCTTTGAACCAAATCACTCCTTCCATAACATCACTTTAATTCAGCTGATTTGAATGTCTTTAATGGCTTAGAAAATGACTCTTGAGTTGTCCTTGGCTAGTTGAATAGACACCATTTCTTAACCAGCTCCTTAATGACATTCAAAGGCTTGAATAATTTCTCTTGAAAGCTCTAAAAACGGCTGGAAGTGGAAGAGTTGCTGCTGAATTTTAAAGGGCATAAAATGCTCTTTAAAAACTCCTTTAATGATTTTAAGCTCCCTTTATAACAGCCCCTTTAATTGTAACTCAAAAGAACTTGAACAGACACTTAATTAAATGTGTAACAGCCTTGAATTGTAACCACTATAAGCTAAAAAGTCACCTGTAATAAACAGATTAAAATGAGTTTATTAAACAAATGAAAACACTTATTAATCATAATAAACATTAAACTTACTTAAATAAATGAACTAAAACATATATGCAATAATTATTCCAGCAACTAGTTTAATTAAAGAAGCATAATTTAAAAAACTTAATTTATGCATCAATAAATAATCCTAGGAACTAGATCAATTAAGAACAACACTTATTAAATAAAGTTCAGCAAAAACACTTATTAATTAAAACTAAGATGAGTTGAATAAATGTCCAGCAACTCATTTATTAAACTAAGATGCTTAAATGCATGGTTTTGAAATGCAAATTTAACTAACATGAAAGTTACATAATTAAACTAACTTGACGTAATTTAATGATGCAAACTTAACTAAAATGAAAGTTACATAATGCATGACTTTATTAAATGCAGAACATATATTAATGATGTGCAAACTATGACATAATTAAAAACACAAACTAAAATAACTAAAAATTAATGAATCAAAGTCCTTATTTTTCAGCAGCCAAATTGACAAACTAAAATTAAAAACTTCATTTTGCTCTTGGGCCCCTCGAGTTTGGACCAATCTCGGTAGCGTCGAGTTGTGTTGTAACATGATGCGACCGGGATCGCATCATCTCCCCTCCAAAGAATATAAATGGCAGGAAGAAGGCTGAAGATGGCTCCCACAATCAAAAGATTGTTAAAACAACTTCTAAAGAAAACTCAAGAGAGAATTCTTGGAGAAAAACTCAAAGAGAATTCTGCACTTAAACAAATCTGATATTTTTGATATAATTGAGAAGTATCTAACACGGTGGCTGGCCAAGCCTTTATATAGGCTTTTCAAATATTTTCCTAATCTAATTAGAAAACTAAAACTAAACAAACTCCTAATTATTTTAATTTTAAATGGAAATTCGGCCAAGCGCTTTTAATTGGGCCTCTTGGACTAAATATTTACATAAAAATTTAAACTAAAAATTTTAAAAAGAATAAAACTTTACAAATTGGGTCACTTTGACAATTTGGCCTGATTTTCAAGTAAGCATGGTTTGTCTTCTTGTTTGGGCTTGGGTTGGACCTTTGAGACTCGTATCATTCCCCCCTTCCTCAAAAATATTCGTCCTCGAATCTGAAAAATCAAATGGACTCGACTTTCCTCGATCAAATGGGACTAATGGCAATTGAATCCACTGAAAGGAATAGCCATGAGTTAGTAAATAGCAACACAAACAAACTTGTAGCCCAATCATAAGCATAACAAAACAAGTATAACGCATGCGAATTGACAGATTCAGATTACCATGCAAACAAGCTAATTTACTCGCCAATGCCTCGTCAAATATTTGAAACAAAGATGGACATGTTTTAAGGCATAGAGTCGTCTCAAATTGTTTCCACAAACCATGAATAAATTGCGAGTAATAAATCAAATGGTAAACATAATCGTCACAAGCAGGTATTTGAAAAGATTCACACGATTCACAGAGTTGCACAATCATACCATGCATTAATCGACGGACTATGGATTCACTCACACATGCATCAAAAACAATAATCTTTTTATCAATCATTAAAACAGATAGATCATCAATAAATAAAATAGGATAGTCAAGCACGTTTAGATCTAAGTGTTTTACAAAAATTAAATCATCAACACGATCTTTGTCACTATCCGAGGAGTACAGAAGTGTTTCAAAAGTTTCAAGATCTTACCTTTATTAGCAGAAGAATAAGGGTCGATTTTACCTTTTCCACTTAAAACAAACCTTCGCTCATCGGGGGCATAGTGTAGTCGAAGCTCCGTTGTTGAGTTAACCTTTGTCCAATGGAACTCAAACTTCATGTACAACCACATAAACTGTTTAAGGCATGAATATAAATTGAAAACAAATTTGGCAAATTTTGTTACCTTATTCACCAAAACAGATTTGCACCAATTCGAGAATTTTACACAAGGCAAATTAAGAGAATAACAACTCATGCTTCCTTTCGTAATGACTTTATCAACCACAATTGAAGAGTAACAATTAATCAGAAAAAAATGAAGGGATCTTTTAAGAACTAAGTCACCTAAAGTTTTATCAATAATTTTCAAATCTGCACGGGACTCAGTGGCTAAAATTTCCTTACCTCGCTTACCTTCGGGTTCATGTAGTGTGATTTCATCTTCAACCTTGCCTATGTTGATCGTATGAAAGCGTCTTTCATCGGAAAGGTATTGAAGTTGAAAGTTATCTTTCGGTATTTCGGGAACCTAAAAAGTAGCAACACAAGAAAAATTCATATCTTGGTTAGTGGAAACATTCCTCACTACCATTTCCTTGTCTTTTTCTTTTGTTTCTTTTTCTAACTTATTTTATCTCCTTTCTTCAATTTCTTTTTCACTTTTCTTTTCTGTTTCACATTCCTTTTCACTCTCAATCTCTTTTTGCTCTTTTTCATTGTCTTTTTCTTTTTTCGCACTTATTTTAACAACAGAATTTTTCAGTTTGATTTGGTTCTCATGGACTTGTTCCGGAGTGAGCGGCACTAAGGTGATTTTCCTTCCTTGATGCTTGAAAGAATACCTATTGATACGACCATCGTGAGTGACCTTTCGATTTAGTTGCCATGGTTCTCCTAGCAACAAATGGCAGGCTTGAATAAGTACTATGTCGCACACGACTTCGTCTTGATACTTACCGATAGAAAAGGCGATGCGCACTTGTTGAGTGACCTTAAATTGGCCTTCATTGCTAAGCCCTTGTAGTTGATAAGGTCGTGGATGCTTGGTAGTGGTTAAGCAAAGCTTTTCCACCATCGTCGTGCTGGCTACGTTCGAGCAACTTTCACCATCAATAATAACTCTACAAAGCTTATCTTGTACATGGCAGCGAGTATGAAAGAGATGTTCTCGTTGCTGCTCGCTCTTTGGTTTTGCCAAAGAGGGTTGTCCACGATCATGAAAATCATAATCAGTTCTAAGGACACGCCGAGGAGCGCGCCTATGAGCAGGAGGCTGGTTATCCACATTGTCTTTAATTGGATCTCGATATTGAGGTTCTTGATTCAATCGTACCTCATTCAAAGTAGTATTCAATGCTTGAAGTGTAGCATTTATTTTTGTGATTGCAGTAGCATGTCCGTCTAACTGTTGTTGGACTTTCATAAGTGTATCATTATGGTCATCTTTAGACATTTTCTAAAAATCTGCAAAAAATAATCACTCAACACTCAAAAATAAAAGTTAGCAAACCTCACCGTTAATCACTCAAAAAGAAAATCAAATTCTCAATGAGGTAGAATTCAGGCTTGTGAGTTCTTTAGTAGAGTTTATATCAATCAATTAGAGAGTGTATGAACCGAACTACCAAAGAATCCTAATTTGCACTAAGATGCCAAAAACGAACGAGACACCAACTGATTTGTGTTGCACCGAGGAAGAATTGTGCACACTTTAAAAATCCTACTAACACAAGAAATAAGAAGGTGTTAGATAGTGTAAAGGAAAAATAAAGGCAAACAAATGAAAACCTACAGCTAAGAATCAATAAAAATTGATGAAAACAGAAAACCCGAAAAATTGCGGAGTAACTTGACAACTTCGTTCGAGGTGTTCCCGATCTCTAAAAATCATGAAATTAAATCTGGAATGTCCTTATATATTTAATTTTTGATTTGGAAAGCTTGGGCACCAAATTCAAGCCGCTGAATATTTTTTTAAATGTTTATTGGATTTCGTATTTTTTGATTTTTTTGACTTTTTTGACTATTTTTTTACGGGATAAATTTTTTTATATTCAATCACAGTTCCAAAAATATGTATGTAAAATTTCAAATCAATCGGACAACATTTACCCAATCAAATGAATTTTTTCGAACAATTTTTCTGGGTAAAACTGTTGTTTGTGCTTTAAAAACTATAGATCAATTTAGAAATCAACCAAGAACACCCAAAACGCCCAAAATCTGATACCAAATGATATGGAGGCACGCGCGGACCAAGGTCGAGTTGCCAAGTCATGAGAAACTCCTACGAAAACCCTAAACAATCAGATCTGAAACGAAACAGAAAATTAAAAGGTTAAAACTTTGAATTTCCAGATCTGAAATAAAATCCCCAAATCAGCAAAGAATCAAATTGAAAATAGAAATAAGTGTTAATAAGGGTTCTTGAAACCCTAAAGGAGATTGCGATTCTGCCCAATTGAACACCAAGATAGTTTTCCCCAAATTTTGACAATCTAATTTCACCCAAAAAGAGTATGGAAGAACCCTAGAAATTGGGGATTTTTGGGCTGATTCCTTAAGATAGAAAAAGGCTGAAAACACAATAAGAACAGAAAATAAATTAGAAAAAGATTCAGCACAAGCAGAAATAAAGAAAGAATTGATAGCAAGAAATTAAAAGATAAGTCCTAGGAAGCCTTGAAATCCCGAAAGATCTCACAACTCCCTTCAAACGGCTCTAATCTCCCCTCCAAAGAATATCAATGGCAAGAAGAAGGCTGAAGATGGCTCCCACAATCAAAAGATTGTTAAAACAACTTCTAAAGAAAACTCAAGAGAGAATTCTTGGAGAAAAACTCAAAGAGAATTCTGCACTTAAACAAATCTGATATTTTTGATATAATTGAGAAGTATCTAACACAGTGGCTAGCCAAGCCTTTATATAGGCTTTTCAAATATTTTCCTAATCTAATTAGAAAACTAAAACTAAACAAACTCCTAATTATTTTAATTTTAAATGGAAATTCAGCCAAGGGCTTTTAATTGGGCCTCTTGGACTGAATATTTACATAAAAATTTAAACTAAAAATTAAAAAAAAATAAAACTTTACAAATTGGGTCACTTTGACAATTTGGTCTGATTTTCAAGTAAGCATGGTTTGTCTTCTTGTTTGGGTTAGGTTGGGCCTTTGAGACTCGTATCATAAACCATGGAAAGATCTCACCTCAGTTACCGATTTAGGAGTCGGCCACTCCTTAATTGCCTTGACTTTGTCCTCATCGACATGAATACCTTGAGCACTAACTATGAAACCTAAGAATATTAGTTTATCACAAGATAATGTGCATTTATCAAGGTTGGCAAATAATTTTTCAGCTTGCAGAATATCCAAAACGGTTTTAACATGGAAAACATGATCATCTAATGTCTTGGAGTAAATTAAGATATCATCAAAATAAACCACTACAAATTTACCCAAGTGAAGCCTTAAAACATGATTCATTAATCTCATAAATGTACTAGGTGCATTAGTAAGGCCAAAAGGCATAACTAACCATTCATACAATCCAAATTTTGTTTTAAAGGCTATTTTCCATTCATCCCCTTCCCTCATTCGAATTTGATGATAACCGCTTTTTAAATTAATTTTAGTAAATATGACTGAACCATGTAATTCATCAAGCATATCATCAAGTCTAGGAATTGGGTGTCGATACTTTACCGTTATTTTGTTGATTGGGCGGCAATCAACATACATTCGATACGTACCATCTTTCTTTGGTACCAATAAGACAGGAGCGGCACAAGGGCTTAGGCTCTCACGAATGTACCCTTTGTCTAGTAATTCCTCAACTTGCCTTTGCAATTCCTTTGTCTCCTCGGGATTGCATCTATAGGCTGGTCGATTTGGTATTGAAGCTCCGGGTACTAAGTCAATTTGATGCTCAATCCCTCGTAAAGGTGGTAAACCTTTAGGGGCCTCCCTAAAAACATCTTCATAATCCCTCAAAAGAGACTGAAACACACTAGGCAAATTTTCGTTAATGTTAG
Organism: Gossypium hirsutum; assembly: GCF_007990345.1. NCBI lineage: Eukaryota > Viridiplantae > Streptophyta > Magnoliopsida > Malvales > Malvaceae > Gossypium > Gossypium hirsutum. The sequence goes on along the minus strand of NC_053441.1, from coordinate 40,719,483 downwards.
ATAAAGATAAATAATTTTGCCTAAACCTCTAAAGGATACAAGGCTGTTTATTGAGTAGGGCTCTCCTCACATCTTTTTTTGTTGCCAAAAAATTTTTCCCACTCATTTTACCACTTGAGGATTCGCTCACCTTTAGGCTTTTTAAATTTTGACTTTTTCCACTACTAGCCTCTTTTCTCTCTGTCTTTTGCACTTGCTCTTTCTCCCTTACCCCCTCACAAAATTTCATCATCTTCAATTGATCTTTATATACATCAGTAGGATTTAAAGGAGAAAAAGTGAATTTTCTACCTTTAAACATAAGGGAGTATCGATTAAGTTTTCCTTGGTGTGTAACATCGCGATCAAATTGCCAAGGTCGTCCAAGGAGCAAGTGTGTTGCATGCATTGGGACCACATCACACCATACTTCATCCTCATAATTGTTGAGCTTGAAAGTGACCAAGGACTGTCTCGTAACTTTAACTTCGGAGCATTCATTAAGCCACTGAAGGTGATATGGCTTAGGGTGTTTGGTACAAGGCAACTTTAAAGAATCCACCAAATAGCTACTCACTACATTCGAGCAACTCCCACTATCAATAATGAGTGAACATAAGTTACCTTTAATAAAACACCGAGAATGGAAAATATTGGTCCTTTGGCTATCATCATCTTTCATCTGAATGTTAAGGGTTCGGCGAACTACAAGGCATTGAAAATTAGTAAAGTCCCCTTCTTTTGGTGGTTCGACAAATTCTTCGCCATTATCACTGTCATCCACAAGTTCTGGCATATCTGGATCTATTTTATCAAAGTCGGAAGTGTACTCACCATTATCTTTCAGAAGAAGTAATCTCATGTTAGGGCATTCCCTACTATAATGACCTCGCCCTTTGCACTTAAAGCATTCAATCTCACGAGTCCTCTTCACATTCGAATCACCTAAATTGGGTTGCTTAGAAGGTGTTTGCGTTTTAGCAGGAGCCCCTTTTTTTCAATCTGACTGTTTACTTCCATTACTCAAAGAAGAGTTATTAGTAACAAAAGGTGATTTCGAACTCTTAAAATCAGAATTGGAATTGTTATCTCGGTAATATTGTGAAGTCGAGAAGGAACCAAACCTTTGTTCCTTTAGTTGTTGCTCGATCTCAATGGCTTTATGAACTGCTTCTTCCAAATCAATGTAAGTTCATAGCCTCAATGTATTAGCTATCGGCCTGTTCAAACCATCAATAAATCGAACCATAGTTGTTTCCTCATCCTCCTCCACATTAGCTCTCTGAATGAGCATCTCCATCTCCTTAAAATATTCATCCACTGTCCTACTACCTTGAACAAGTCTCCTAAGCTTTGTTTTAATCTCTCTGTAGTAGTGAGGTGGAATAAACCTTTTCCTTATAATTTTTTTCAGCTCATCCCATGTCGAAATCTCACCTTCATAATTTCGATGACGATTTACCCAAAGTTGAGTCCACCAACTTAATGCATAATCTGAAAATTTCAGTGTTGCTAATGCTACCTTTTCATCATCCGGACATTTATAGTACCGAAACATAAGCTCAATCTTAGATTCCCATTCACAATAAGCTTCTGGATCATTCTTACCACGAAATTGGGGAATTGTGAACTTCGATTTTGCCAAAGAAGGTTGCCCACGATCATGAATATCATCATCCATTCTAGGGACACGTCGAGGGCCGCACCTATGGGGCTGGTTATCCCTATCTTCCTTGATTGGATCTCGATATTGAGGTTCTTGATTCAATCGTACCTCATTCAAAGTAGTATTCAATGCTTGAAGTGTAGCATTTATTTGTGTGATTGCAGCAGCATGTCCGTCTAACTGTTGTTGGACTTTCATAAGTGTATCATTATGGTCATCTTTAGACATTTTCTAAAAATCTGCAAAAAATAAACACTCAACACTCAAAAATAAAAGTTAGCAAACCTCACCGTTAATCACTCAAAAAGAAAATCAAATTCTCAATGAGGTAGAATTCAGGCTTGTGAGTTCTTTAGTAGAGTTTGTATCAATCAATTAGAGAGTGTATGTACCGAACTACCAAAGAATCCTAATTTGCACTAGGATGCCAAAAACGGACGAGACACCAACTGATGCGATCCCGGTCGCATCATGTTACAACACAACTCGACGCTACCGAGATTGGTCCAAAATTGAGGGGCCCAAGTGCAAAATGAAGTTTTTAATTTTAGTTTGTCAATTTGGCTGCTGGAAAATAAGGACTATGATTCATTAATTTTTAGTTATTTTAGTTTGTTTTTTTTAATTATGTCATAGTTTGCACATCATTAATATGTGTTCTGCATTTAATAAAGTCATGCATTATGTAACTTTCATGTTAGTTAAGTTTTCATCATTAAATTAAGTCAAGTTAGTTTAATTATGTAACTTTAATGTTAGTTAAATTTGCATTTCAAAACCATGCATTTAAGCATCTTAGTTTAATAAATGAGTTGCTGGACATTTATTCAACTCATCTTAGTTTTAATTAATAAGTGTTTTTGCTGAACTTTATTTAATAAGTGTTGTTCTTAATTGATCTAGTTCCTAGGATTATTTATTGATGCATAAATTAAGTTTTTTAAATTATGCTTCTTTAATTAAACTAGTTGCTGGAATAATTATTGCATATATGTTTTAGTTCATTTATTTAAGTAAGTTTAATGTTTGTTATGATTAATAAGTGTTTTCATTTGTTTAATAAACTCATTTTAATATGTTTATTGCAAGTGACTTTTTAGCTTATAGTGGTTACAATTCAAGGCTGTTACACATTTAATTAAGTGCATGTTCAAGTTCTTTTGAGTTACAACTAAAAGGGCTGTTATAAAGGGAGCTTAAAAATCATTAAAGGAGTTTTTAAAGAGCATTTTATGCCCTTTAAAATTCAGCAGCAACTCTTCCACTTCCAGCCGTTTTTGGAGCTTTCAAGAGAAATTATTCAAGCCTTTCAATGTCATTAAGGAGCTGGTTAAGAGATGGTGTCTATTCAACTAGCCAAGGACAACTCAAGAGTCATTTTCTAAGCCATTAAAGACATTCAAATCAGCTGAATTAAAGTGATTTTATGGAAGGAGTTATTTGGTTCAAAGAATAAGAAAAGACATCAGTTTTTTTATGGCACATTAAGTGGATGTTTTTGACCATTCTGTTACCTTGTTTTAGCATTATAAATAGATGTAATCAGCCATAGAGAGAAAAAACTTTTTGCTGAATATAGATGAAATATTTGAATTGTGAGCTATCCAATTCTCGTTGTTCTTTCGGAATTGATTTGACTTATCAAGCATAGCTTGTGGCGTCCATCTTTTCTTTATTGCTGAACTTATCACCTTTGGTGTGGCGTTTAATATACCTTTGGTTCCTATCATAGTTGATAGTGGGTCAAGGTTCCTTTCCTGTTTCCTTTAACCGAAAAACACCTAAAGACCATTTTGAGATTTGGGTCAACAATTCGTTATTGTTGGTTCATTTTTTTGGTCTTAGCCATTTAATTTGTTATTATTTCCTATCTATTTTATTCATTACCTTTGTTTGAAGCCATTAACTCTATTTTGTTACTTTTAAACCGAAACGATTCTATTCTACTCAATTCACGATCGGGCATCACTAACGACTTGAATCAATCACAAAATGAGATCGTATCAAATTGGTATCAGAGCTAGCAAATTTGGAGTAAGAATTGACGTTGTCGACATTACGGTATAGTAGTTTTTCAAAAAAAACTCGAAAAAAATTTTAAAAAAAATTGAAAAAAAAAACTAGTTTCCATTCAAACTTAAAAGATTGGATATCAAGTTGTGAACAAAAAATTTTTTGAAAAAAAATTGTGAAAAAAAAAGAGAGCTAGTTTTGAAATTTAGTTTTTGTTTGCTGCCTAAATTTTAGTCATTATTACCTTCTACTATTTCACCACACCCAACCTTTTCATTTCTTTGTTTCAAGCCTACCTTCCTTTGTCCTACAATAATCTTACCAAGCCCAAACATCAAGTTTGTAAGCCGACCCACGACAATTTCTTTTTAAGTTTAAATAATTCCTAAGAACTTAGAGAGGAGGAGTGACTAGAAAGAGGCAAGAGAGTAGTGAGTTTATTCGAGAGAAAAAAAAGCCAAGGAAGTGAGATTTCTTTGTGAGTGGATAGTGAGATTTTCTTTGTTGTGCGTTCTTTAAAAAATGTCACGAAGTCTGGAAAAAAATTCAGACAAGGGAGTTGGATTCCGTCCTGTAAGAATTGTTGGAGGAAGTGTGCTAGATTTTACACTCCAATCTTTTACACATGAAATGGAGCATCTATTTGATCGAAAACTCAAACCCATCAAGAAATGATTGGATCATGTCGAAGAGCAGAGTCATCGAGCAAGAACCCAACGGGAGCAAATTTATCCAAATGAAAGGACAGAAATGAGATCATCAAGGAGACGAACATTCGACTAATATGTGAAAAGAGACCTTTATCCAGATTCCTATTCTTCAAGGAATTTAGGCCGAAATAAATCCAGCTATGAGTTTGAAGCCTATCAAGGTAACGAACGAGAAAATACAAGTCATTCTTCGTATGCATCAAAGTATTCATCTACGGAAAAATCCTTACGAAGAAGTGAATGTGTTTCGTATAAGAACTCATCCATGGAGGTTTATTCACGAAGAGTTGATCGTGACTCTTATGAAGATTCTTCCATTTCTTTCCAATGAAAAGTCTATTGTTTTGATTCTTTTGTATTATCTCCATTTTGTAATAAAGTTGAGAGAAGAAAAAGAGAGACGAGAGAAAAAGAAATCGAAAAAGAAACGAAAATTGAAAAAGAGAAAAAGATTGGAGAAAGAAAAGAAAGAGTGCGAGAAACAAGTGTTGTTGAAAATAAAAGAGAATTGATGAGTGAAAGTGAGTTTTCAACAAACAAAGAGATTGTGGAAAAAGAAAGAGAAGTTGAAAAAGAAACGAGTGGAAAAGATGAAAGTCAACAAGAAAAAGTGAGGAATGTTTTTACTAACCAATCTGCAAGTTGTCCTCATATTGTTTCTTCTTTCCAGGTTTCTAGAGATTCAAATGACAAGTTTCAACTTCATTACCTTCTTGATGAGAGACGATTCCATTTGATCGAAAAAGGTAAGGTTCATGCGCTCAAAGGTAAGCAAGGTAAGAAGTTTTTAGTCAATGAATCATGGCAATCAGGTTTGAAAGTTGTTAATAAAATTTCCGATAACTTAGTTTTAAAAAGATCTCCTTATTTTGATTTGGTTAATTGTTACTCGCTATTTGTGGTTGATAAATTCGTTTTAAGTGGAGGCATGAAGAGTTGTTCACTCAATAAGTTTTGTGTTGAAAAATATTTTGATGTTGTTCGATTAAATCCACAAATACAAAATCTGATCATGTTTGATAAAGAGCTTTCATGTGAAACGCTCAATCTGTTTGATCGTGATGGTAATGAAAAATTTTTAACTCTTAGTGTGAGATCTTCGTATATGTGCATGAGATTTGAGAGATTTGATTGTTTGAATTTATTTTTACCTACATCTTCTTTATTTGGCATGTGTGATGTCTTGGTGAAAGTGAAGTTTTTGTTACGTTACGGAACGACTGATCAAAACCATGTTTTTAAACCCGGAGCCTGTATTCCTAAGTTGACGTCAAGCGAAGGTGAGTATCAAAATTGTATTTTGAATCAATGTGTTGACCCCTTCTATTTGCTTCAAGTTTTATCTTTATTTAGTTCGAAAACCAAACATATGAATTTTGTTGGCTTGCCAAGTCAAAATCAAATTTTTGATTCTGGAGGTTGTTGTATATTGTTGCTTAATGGATTCAAACATGTGTTGCATGATTTTAACTTTAATGTGCTTCAAGTTTTTCATAAGTTACTAGCCACAAATTTTTCTAGTCAAATTGAAATGGTGAACAACAACTTTGTCTTTGATCCCTGTGAATGCTGTTCTATATCATTGTTCAAGGGATTTGGACCATGGAATTCTAATTTTCAAAACTATAATCTTCAAATACCTTGTGAATCAGGTTTGTTTCCATCGAAGAAAAAGGTAAAACCAATTTCTATTTTTGATCCCGGTATTGATTCATGTGTTGTTCTTTTGAGTTTATTTGTTCAAGTTGTGACTAAAATCCTGGAAAGTTCTTTTGTGTTTAACCTTCATTGTGTCACTAATTTGTTTTATTGTTTTGTAGGTGACGATGTTAGGTGGTACCCTCCTAAAGAGGGATGGCATGCAAATGACCTTCTTTCTAGCCGAGCCATTTGTGGTTCTCAAAATTTTGAAAATAATTCTGTCCGGATCATGAACAAAGGGGGTCATGATCTTGAAAACTTTTTCTTGAGCAAGTGGCCCGATTTGAGGACAAATTGTTTTCAAGAGAGAGGGTATGATGCGATCCCGGTCGCATCATGTTACGACACAACTTGACGCTACCGAGATTGGTCCAAACTCGAGGGGCCCAAGTGCAAAATGAAGTTTTTAATTTTAGTTTGTCAATTTGGCTACTGGAAAATAAGGACTATGATTCATTAATTTTTAGTTATTTTAGTTTGTGTTTTTAATTATGTCATAGTTTGCACATCATTAATATGTGTTCTGCATTTAATAAAGTCATGCATTATGTAACTTTCAGGTTAGTTAAGTTTGCATCATTAAATTAAGTCAAGTTAGTTTAATTATGTAACTTTCATGTTAGTTAAATTTGCATTTCAAAACCATGCATTTAAGCATCTTAGTTTAATAAATGAGTTGCTGGACATTTATTCAACTCATCTTAGTTTTAATTAATAAGTGTTTTTGCTGAACTGTATTTAATAAGTGTTGTTCTTAATTGATCTAGTTCCTAGGATTATTTATTGATGCATAAATTAAGTTTTTTAAATTATGCTTCTTTAATTAAACTAGTTGCTGGAATAATTATTGTATATATGTTTTAGTTCATTTATTTAAGTAAGTTTAATGTTTGTTATGATTAATAAGTGTTTTCATTTGTTTAATAAACTCATTTTAATGTGTTTATTGCAAGTGACTTTTTAGCTTATAGTGGTTACGATTCAAGGCTGTTACACATTTAATTAAGTGCCTGTTCAAGTTCTTTTGAGTTACAACTAAAAGGGCTGTTATAAAGGGAGCTTAAAATCATTAAAGGAGTTTTTAAAGAGAATTTTATGCCCTTTAAAATTCAGCAGCAACTCTTCCACTTCCAGCCGTTTTTGGAGCTTTCAAGAGAAATTATTCAAGCCTTTCAATGTCATTAAGGAGCTGGTTAAGAGATGGTGTCTATTCAACTAGCCAAGGACAACTCAAGAGTCATTTTCTAAGCCATTAAAGACATTCAAATCAGCTGAATTAAAGTGATTTTATGGAAGGAGTTATTTGGTTTAAAGAATAAGAAAAGACATCAGTTTTTTTATGGCACATTAAGTGGATGTTTTTGACCATTCGGTTACCTTGTTTTAGCATTATAAATAGATGTAATCAGCCATAGAGAGAGAACTTTTTGCTGAATATAGATGAAATATTTGAATTGTGAGCTATCCAATTCTCTTTGTTCTTACGGAATTGATTTGACTTATCAAGCATAGCTTGTGGCGTCCATCTTTTCTTTGTTGCTGAACTTATCACCTTTGGTGTGGCGTTCAATATACCTTTGGTTCCTATCATAGTTGATAGTGGGTCAAGGTTCCTTGCTGTTTCCTTTAACCGAAAAACACCTAAAGACCATTTTGAGATTCGGGTCAACAATTCGTTATTGTTGGTTCATTTTTTTGGTCTTAGCCATTTAATTTGTTATTGTTTCCTATCTATTTTATTCATTACCTTTGTTTGAAGCCATTAACTCTATTTTGTTACTTTCAAACCGAAACGATTCTATTCTACTCAATTCACGATCGGGCATCACTAACGACTCGAATCAATCACGAAACGAGATCGTATCACCAACTGATTTGTGTTGCACCGAGGAAGAATTGTGCACACTTTAAAAATCCTACTAACACAAGAAACAAGAAGGTGTTAGATATTGTAAAGGAAAAATAAAGGCAAACAAATGAAAACCTACAGCTAAAAATCAATAAAAATTGCTGAAAACAGAAAACCCGAAAAACTGCGGAGTAACTTGACAACTTCGTTCGAGGTGTTCTCGATCTCCAAAAATCATGAAATTAAATCTGGAATGTCATTAAATTTTTGATCTGGAAAGTTTGGGCACCAAACTAACCCCGCTGAATATTTTTTAAAATTTTTTTTGGATTTCTTCTTTTTTCAATTTTTTGAATTTTTTGACTGATTTTTTTGCGGGAATAATTTTTTTATATTTAATCACAGTGCCACAAATATGTATGTAAAATTTCAAATCAATCAGACAACGTTTACCCACTCAAATGAATTTTTTTTGAAAGATTTTTCTGGGTAAAACTGTTGTTTTTGCTTTAAAAAAATAGAGATCAGTTTAGAAATCAACCAAGAACACCCAAAACGCCCAAAATCTGATACCAAATGATACAGGGTTGCGCGCGGACCAAGATCGAGTTGCCAAGTCACGGGAAACTCCTATGAAAACCCTAAACAATCAGATCTGAAACGAAACAGAAAATTAAAAGATTAGAACTTTTAATTTCCAGATCTGAAATAAAATCCCCAAATTAGCAAAGAATCAAATTGAGAATAGAAATAAGTATTAATAAGGGTTCTTGAAACCCTAAAGGAGATTGCGATTCTGTCCAATTGAATACCAAGATAGTTTTCCCCAAATTTTGGCAATCTAATTTCACCCAAAAAGAGTATGGATGAATCGGCAAGAACCCTAGAAATTGGGGATTTTTTTGAATCGATTATGTGTTGCCGACAAGAGATCGATTAAACGAAGAGTTCTTGGCGTTTAAACAAATCTGAAACACGACAAAGAATAGCAAAGAGATTAGATCAAGATTCGGCACAATCAGAAACAAATAAAAGAACTTGAACAGCAAGAATTAAATTAAAGTCCTAAGAAGCCTTGAAATCCCGAAAGATCTCACAACTCCCTTCAAACGGCTCTAATCTCCCCTCCAAAGAATATCAATGGTAAGAAGAAGGCTAAAGATGGCTCCCACAATCAAAAGATTGTTAAAACAACTTCTAAAGAAAACCCAAGAGAGAATTCTTGGAGAAAAACTCAAAGAGAATTCTGCACTTAAACAAATCTGAAATTTTTGATATAATTGAGAAGTGAATAACAAGGTGGCCGGCCAAGCCTTTATATAAGCCTCTCAAGTGTTTTCCTAATCTAATTAGAAAACTAAAATAAAAAAAAACTCCTAATTATTTTAATATGAAAATTCGGCCAAGGGTCTTTATTTGGGACTCTTAAACTGAATATTTACATAAAAATTTAAACTAAGTAAAAAATAAATAAATAAATAAAAAATAAAACTTTACAACTTGGGCCACTTTGACAATTTTGCCTGATTTTTGACTAAGTATGGGTGGATTTCTTGATTGGGCTTGGAATATTTTTATTGGGCATTGCCTTCAAGAATTTGGGCTTGTGATTCATCTCCTACTGAAATTGAATCGTTGATGCTCGTACTGGAGATCCAATGTGCTTTGGCTACAAGATTTGGTTTCATGGACCAAGATTCCCAAGATTTGAAATCTTGATTTTCCCGTTCTTTCGTGTACGCATCTAAGGCCTTGCTAACAAACTCCCGAATGGTCCCATTTAGTTTGGAACGCATTTGTCAAGCCTTTGATCTCGTATCAATCTCCTTATAATAATCTTCAGCACTTCTATTTCCTTGAGTAAGGTTTTGAAGTCGTTGATAAAGATCTCGATGGTAGTATGATGGAATAAATCTTTTCCGCATGACTGATTTCATTTCTCCCCAAGTAGAGATGGGTCTTTCACCATTTCGTCGTCGACTTGTTACAAGCTGGTCCCACCACACTATGGCATAATCAGAAAACTCAATTGCTGCGAGTTTCACCTTTTTACTCTCCGAATAGTCTTGGCAATAAAAAACAAGCTCAATCTTCTTTTCCCACTCCAAATAAGCTTCAGGGTCATTCTTACCTTGGAATGGTGGAATTGTCATCTTGATATTCTTAAGATTGTCATCGGGTTGATCACGATCTCTAGGACCTCGTTGTCATTGACGGCCTCGACATCGTACACTTCGAGTAGATGAATGATCACTTTCTTGTTCACTTGCTTCATAAGGATCTTGAATTGGACGTTTTTGCTCTCGTGTTGCACCTTCCAGAGCCATCTCACGTGGTTCTCGTGTCTCGACTCGATATAATCGATCTTCAATTGGTTCAAGTTTTCTATCAAATAATTGCTCCATCTCTCGCATAATTGCTTGAAGGGTAAGATCTGGCACTCCACTTCCAACATTTCTTACGGGATGTAACCCTCCTTCCACATTTTGATTTCTTTCCGTTCTTCGTGACATTTTTTTTAAAAATAAACTCACAACAAAGAATCTCACTATCCACTCACAAAGAAATCTCACTCACTTGGCTTTTATACTCTCGAATAAACTCACCACTCTCTTGCCTCTTTCCACTCACTCCTCCTCTCTAAGTTCTTAGGAATTATTTAAACTTAAAAAGCAATTGTTGTGGGTCGGCTTACAAACTTGATGTTTGGGCTTGCTAAGATTATTGTAGGACAAAGGAAAGTAAGCTTGAAACAAAGAAATGAAAAGGTTGGGTGTGGTGAAACAATAGAAGGTAGTAATGACTAAAAATTTGGGGCAGCAAACAACAACAAAATTTCAAAACTAGCTTTTCTTTTTTTCACAATTTTTTTTCACGATTTTTTTTTCAACTTGATATCCAATCTTTTGAGTTTGAATGGAAACTATTTTTTTTGAATTTTTTTTTTAATTTTTTTTTCAAATTTTTTTTCAAAGAAACTACTATACCGTAATACCGACAACGTTGATTCTTACTCCAAATTCGCTAGCTCTGATACCAATTTGGTACGAACTCGTTTCGTGAATTGAATCGAGTCGTTAGTGTTGCCCGATCGTGAATTGAGTAGAATAGAATCGTTTCGGTTTAAAAGAAACAAAATATAGTTAATGGCTTCAAACAAAGGTAATGAATAAAATAGATAGGAAACAATAACAAATTAATTGGCTAAGACCAAAAATGAACCAACAATAACGAATTGTTGACCCGAATCTCAAAATGGTCTTTAGGTGTTTTTTGGTTAAAGGAAACAGCAAAGGAACCTTGACCCACTATCAACTATGATAGGAACCAAAGGTATATTGAACGCCACACCAAAGGTGATAAGTTCAGCAACAAAGAAAAGATGGACACCACAAGCTATGCTTGATAAGTGATGCGACCCGGCCCCGTTGATGAATTCGAGTCGTATTGTTGCCCGATCGTTAAAACAGGGAAGAATCGTTTGAGTTTGAATTGAAGTTGGATTTAGGCTAAATAGGGCTTATGGGTGTCAATGGATAGGTTTATGAAAGAAGGTTAATTAAATGTATATGGTTTGGCTATGAAAGAATAGAAAAACTTGGTGTTTGAATTTTAAAACGGTAACTTGACAACAAGAATGAACCAACTCTTTGTTAAGGGTTGACCCGAGACTTATAGGTTCTAAAGTTGATTTTGAAAACTAAAATGGAAACCTCGACCCACTATCTAGATCAGATAGGAACCTTGGTATAATTTGGGTTGAACGCCACACGTAAACGTGATAAGTTCGATTGAACAAAAACAGTTGACGCCACTAACTACTTAGATAAGTCAACAAAGTTTTTGGATGAAATTTAAGAGAAGAATCCTCTCTAAATTTTGACAGCCATTCGTTAAAGGTTCAAAAGTCCTTTACAAAGTGAAAATTCAGCTATTTATAATAATCACCTAAGCTAGCCGAATGGTCACTTATATTACTTAAAAATTAAGCAAATGAATCACTTAAATGGACTAGCTAGATTCGGCTGAACTTGGAGCTCCAATAGTCACCTTCTAGATAGATAATTGAACTTGGAACTTGAGTGAATAAATGGCAGCAGCTACATTCGGTTGATGTGCTTAAAGGAGCTCATTTAATTGGCAACCATTGCTGAAAAATTACCAGCAATTAAGGAGATTCTGAATAGTCACTTTGAGTGTGAAAAACCAAGTTTTGAAGAGTCCTTGAATATGAACACCTTGAACCGAACAGCCATGATGTATCCAGCAACGTGTAAGCAATAAATTCGGCTGAATGGTCACTTAGGAAACTTCAAACAGCAGCCAACTTCATTTTCCCATTCATGCATGTGCCGTCCCCTTCATGTACCTTCTTTTAATACCTTTCATGCACCAAGGACGTTCATGGGTAATGTACCTACAGCAACATTCATCAAATAAATCAAATACATGTTTAGACACATTAAATTAACACTAAAAATGCTGCACATTAAATTCGGCAGCCTTAGGACATAATTAAAACTAGTAACAAAGTTGACACATTAAAAACATGCATAAAAACATATTTATAAGCTGTATAAATTAAGACAAACTAATGACATGTAAAAATAACTCAATTAAGATGCAAAAATTAAATTTGTCCAGATTTTAAATTATGCAAACAACTAAAATTAATTGAGCTGTAATAAACTAATTAAATGATGCAAACAATTATTTCAGCTACTATAATAAAGGTCTTAAAGATATTGAGCTGAAACTGAGCTGGAAATGAGCTAAATGAAGCTCCACAAAAATATAATTGAGCTACGTCCAGCTTGTAAAAATGACGAGCCTCGCTTGTAGGCTGAAACAATGGCCGTTCCCGAGGGCGGGTCGTATCAAATAGCCTCTAAGTGTGAAAGGATGAAATTGATTAGCCACTAGCTAAATGGACTCCATTTGAACAGCCCTGTCCATTGAGTTCTTTGAATAGCCACTTGGAGAAGCTCAACACAGTAGCTGGAGTTTTAATTAAGCTCATTGTCCATTGAGCTCCACGAATAGTCATATGGAAAAGAGGAATCATCAGCTCCATCAATGTTGTTCCATGCATGTACCTCCAGCAATTAAATTCAGTCAATTAATCAAGTTAAGACAAATTAAATTCGGCTGCAACTTAGACAATAAACCTGCTCATAAATTTGGCTGAATTTAGACATATTAAATCAACAATAAGACACATTAATTAGATGTAATGAGACAGACACATTTATGCTATGTAATAACTAAAACATATTTAAAACATGCACATTTAACATAAATAATTAATTTTGTCCAGATTTAAACGAATTAAGACTAACAATTATTGAGCTGAATTAACTAATTTAATTAACTCAAATAATTTATTCCAGCAAATAAAATTTAAGAGCTAAAAAGAAATTAAACCGAGCTCAAACGAGCTAAATTAAGCTCATGTGAGCTGAATTAAAATTAGGTGAGCTGAACCAAGGACATGTCCGGGGCGGGGTCGTATCATTCCCCCTTCTTCGAAATGACTTGTTGATACGGGAATGTGCGCAGACCAAGATCGAGTTGCCAAGTCACGAGAAACTCCTACGAAAGACCCTAGACGAACAGATCTGAAATCAAAAACAAAGATTAAGATTAAACCGAATCAGATTTGAATTTAAAACCCCAAATTCAATTAAAAGAGCAGCAAGAAACAAAGAAATAGAAAAAAAATGAATCAAACGGAATTGAGAGTATGGAAAGGATGCGATTCTACCAAGGGATTGATTCGGCCAAGAATGCCTAATTTCCAGCAATCAATTGATCCCCAAATTGAAAGAGATCCAATCGGCCAAACCCTAGGAATTGGGGATTTTTGAGAACGACTCTTTGCTGCCAATGAATGATGATTTAATTCGATTCTTTGAGTTGAATATGGCTGGAAAAACAAAAGAAGAACAGCAAACAAATGAGATAAAGAATCGGCACAAGTAGGAATAAAGAAATAAAAACGAAACAGCAAGAAATAAAGAAAAGTCCTAAGAACCCTTGAATTCCCGAAAGAATTCACAAATTCCTTCAAACGGCTCTAATCTCCCCTCCAAAGAATATCGATGGCAAGAAGAAGGTTGAAGATGGCTCCCACAATCAAAGATTGTTAAAACAACTTCTAAAGAAAACTCAAGAGAGAAATCTTGGAGAAAACTCAAAGAAAATTATGCTCTCTCAAATCTGAAATTTAAGAATGAATCTAAGTGTTATATACAAGGGGTGTGATATGAGTCACAAAGGCCCAACCCAAGCTTAAGAAGGTGATGGGCTCAAATCAAGAAAATCAAGATTCACTTTCTTGTTTTCAAGAAAATCAAGAAATCGAATCTTGGCCCAATTTTGTTGTTCGGAGCGATTTCAAGAATCAAGAAAATCAAGATTTCAAATCTTGGAAATCTTGGTCCAATAAACCGAATCTTGCAGCCAAAGCGCGTTGGATCTCCATTACGAGCGTCAACGACCCAATTTCGGTAGGAGATGGATCACAAGCCCAAATTCTTAAAGGTGAGGCCCAATAAGAAAATTCCCAGCCCAAGCAAGAAATCCATACATATTTAGTTAAAAATCAGGCCAAAATGTCAAAGGGCCCAATTTGTAAACATTTTAGTTGTTTAAGTTAATTTTTAAGTTTTAAGAATATCACATGTTAAATTCGGCCCAAAACAGCCCAATAGGATGCATGGCCAAATTTTCCTTTGTTTTTTTTTAATTAAGTTTAAATTTTTTAAGTTTTCTAATTAGATTAGGATTTGTTGGAGGCCTATATAAGCATTGGCCAGCCACCCTTTGTAAACATCTTATTATTATTTTTTCTATCAAATTTCAAATTTGTTGAGTGCAGAATTTTCTTTGGGGTTTTCTGCAAGAATTCTCTCTTGAGTTTTCTTTAAAAGTTGTTTTAACAATCTTTTGATTGTGGGAGCCATCTTCAACCTTCTTCTTGCCATCGATATTCTTTGGAGGGGAGATTAGAGTCGTTTGAAGAGATTTGTGAAATCTTTCTGGATTTCAAGGATCTTTAGGACTTATCCTTTAATTCTTGTTGTTTTCGATTTCTTTCTTTACTTTTCTTTGCTTATACTTGGGCCGATTTCTCATCTAATATTTTGCTGTTCTTGTTTGTTTTCCAGCATTGATTAAACTCAAGATCTCATCGTTTAAGTTGTTCTCCTATTGGCAGCACCCATTCGAACCCAAAAATCCCCAATTCCTAGGGTTTGGCCGATTGGATTTCTTTCAATTTGGGAATCAGTTGATTGCTGGAAATTGGGCATTCTTGGCCGAATCAATTTGTTGACCGATTCATAATCTTTCTATACTTCCAATTCCATTTGATTCGCTTATTCTATTTCTTTGTTTCTTGCTGCTCTTTTAATTGAATTTGGGGAATTTCAATTCAATTCTGATTTGCTTTTAATCTTGTTCTTTGTTTTGATTTCAGATCTGATTCGTCTAGAGCTTTCATAGGAGTTTCTCGTGACTTGGCAACTCGATCTTGGTCCGCGCGCATTCCTCTATCATTTGGTATCAGATTTTGGGCGTTTTGGGTGTTCTTGGTTGATTTCTAAACTGATCTCAATTTTTTTAAAGCAAAAACAGTAGTTTTACCCAGAAAAATTGTTCAAAAAAAATTCATTTGAGTGGGTAAACGTTGTCCGATTGATCTGAAATTTTACATACATGTTTTTGGCACTGTGATTGAATATAAAAAAATTATTCCCGCAAAAAAATCAGTCAAAAAAGTCAAAAAAAAAATAAAAAAGATGAAATTCAATAAAAATTTAAAAAAAGATTCAGCGGGTTGAATTTGGTGCCCAAAATTTCCAGATCAAAAATTCAATAATTAAGGACATTCCAGATTTAATTTCGTAATTTTTAGAGATCGGGAACACCTCGAACGAAGTTGTCAAGTTACTCAGCAGTTTTTCGGGTTTTCTGTTTTCAGCAATTTTTATTGATTCTTAGCTGTAGGTTTTCATTTGTTTGCTTTTATTCTTCCGTTACGTTATCTAACACCTTCTTGTTTCTTGTGTTAGTACGATTTACACGTGTGCACAACTCCTTCCTCAGTGCAACACGAATCACTTGGTGTCTCGTCAGTTTTTGGCATCCTAGTGCAAATTAGGATTCTTTGGTAGTTTGGTTCACACTCTCTAATTGGTTGATATAAACTCTGATAAAGAACTCACAAGATTGAATTCGACCTCATTGAGAATTTGATTTTTCTTTTTGAGTGATTAATGGTGAGGTTTGCTAACTTTTATTTTGAGTGTTGAGTGTTTATTTTTTACAGGTTTTGAAGATGTCTAAAGGTGATAATAATGATGCACTTATGAAAGTCCAACAACAGTTAGACGGACATACTGCTGCAATCACACAAATAAATGCTACACTTCAAGCATTGAATACTACTTTGAATGAGGTACGAGTGAATCAAAAACATCAATATCAAGATCCAATTAAGGAAGATAGGGATAACCAGCCCTATAGGTGCAGCCCTGAACGTGTCCCTAGAATGGATGATGATTTTCATGATCGTGGACAATCATCTTTGGCAAAACCAAAGAGCGAGCAGCAACGAGAACATCTCTTTCATACTCGCTGCCATGTACAAGGTAAGCTTTGTAGAGTTATTATTGATGGTGAAAGTTGCTCGAACATAGCCAGCATGACGATGGTGGAAAAGCTTTGCTTAACCACTACCAAGCATCCACAACCTTATCAACTACAAGGGCTTAGCAATGAAGGCCAATTTAGGGTCACTCAACAAGTGCGCATCGCCTTTTCTATCGGTAAGTATCAAGACGAAGTTGTGTGCGACGTAATGCCTATTCAAGCCTGCCATTTGTTGCTAGGAGAACCATGGCAACTGGATCGAAAAGTCACTCACGATGGTCGTACCAATAGGTATTCTTTCAAGCATCAAGGAAAGAAACTCACCTTAGTGCCGCTCACTCCGGAACAAGTCCATGAGGACCAAATCAAACTGAAAAATTCTGTTAAAACAAGTGAGGTAAAAGAAAAAGAGAATGAAAAAGAGCAAAAAGAGATTGAGAGTGAAAAAAAATTGAAGAAAGAAGAGAAAATGAATTAGAAAAAGAAACAAAAGAAAAAGACGTGGAAAGGGTAGTGAGGAATGTTTCCACTAACCAAGATATGAATTTTTCTTGTGTTGCTACTTTTCAAGTTCAAATGAAAGACGCTTTCATACGATCAACTTAGGCAAAGATGAAATCACACTACATGATCCTGAAGGTAAGCGAGGTAAGGAATTTTTAGCAACTGAGTCCCGTGCAGATTTGAAAATTATTGATAAAACTTTTGGTGACTTAGTTCTTAAAAGATCCCTTCATTTTGATCCGATTAATTGTTACTCTTCGATTGTGGTTGATAAAGTCATTACGAAAAGAAGCGTGATTTATTATTCTCTTGATTTACCTTGTGTAAAATCCTCGAATTTGTCCAAATCTATTTTGGAGAATAAGGTAACGAAAATTTCCAAATTTGTTTTCAATTTATATTCGTGCCTTAAACAATTTATGTGGTTGTACATGAAGTTTGAGTTCCATTTGACAAAGGTTAACTCAACAACGGAGATTCGACTACACTATGCCCCCGATGAGCGAAGGTTTGTTTTAAATGAAAAAGGTAAAATCGACCCTTATTCTTTTCCTTATCAAGGTAAGATGCTTGAAACCTTTGAAACACTTTTGTACTCCTCGGATAGCGACAAAGATCGTGTTGATGAACACTTAGATCGAAACGTGCTTGACTGTCCTATTTTATTTATTGATGATAAATCTATTTTGATGGTTGATAAAAAGATTCTTGTTTTTGATAATGCATGTGTGAGTGAATCTATAGACCGTCGATTAATGCATGGTAATCTGAATCTGTCCATTCACATGCGTTATACCTGTTCTATTATGCTTATAATTGGACTACAAGCTTGTTTGCGTTGCTATTTACTATTTCATGCCTATTCTTTTCAATGGACTCAATTGCCATTAGTCCCGTTCGATCGAGGAAAGTCGAGTTCATTTGATTTTTTAGATTCGAGGACGAATCTTTTTTAGGAAGGGGGGAATGATACGAGTCACAAAGGCCCAACCCAAGCTTAAGAAGGTGATAGGCTCAAATCAAGAAAATCAAGATTCACTTTCTTGTTTTCAAGAAAATCAAGAAATCGAATCTTGGCCCAATTTTGCTGTTCGGAGCGATTTCAAGAATCAAGAAAATCAAGATTTCAAATCTTGGAAATCTTGGTCCAAGAAACTGAATCTTGCAGCCAAAGCGCGTTGGATCTCCATTACGAGCGTCAACGACCCAATTTCGATAGGAGATGGATCACAAGCCCAAATTCTTAAAGGCGGGGCCCAATAAGCAAATTCCCAGCCCAATCAAGAAATCCATACATATTTAGTTGAAAATCAGGCCAAAATGTCAAAGGGCCCAATTTGTAAACATTTTAGTTGTTTAAGTTAATTTTTATGTTTTAGGAATATCACATGTTAAATTCGGCCCAAAACAGCCCAATAGGATGCATGGCCGAATTTTCCTTTGTTTTTTTAATTAAGTTTAAAGTTTTTAAGTTTTCTAATTAGATTAGGAGTTTTTGGAGGCCTATATAAGCATTGGCCAGCCACCCTTTGTAAACATCTTATTATTATTTTTTCTATCAAATTTCAGATTTGTTGAGTGCAGAATTTTCTTTGGGGTTTTCTGCAAGAATTCTCTCTTGAGTTTCTTTAGAAGTTGTTTTAACAATCTTTTGATTGTGGGAGCCATCTTCAACCTTCTTCTTTCCATCGATATTCTTTGGAGGGGAGATTAGAGCCGTTTGAAGGAATTTGTAAATTCTTTCGAGAATTCAAGGGTTCTTAGGACTTTTCTTTATTTCTTGATGTTTCGATTTGTTTCTTTATTCCTACTTGTGCCGATTCATTATCTAATCTTTTTGCTGTTCTTGCTTGTGATTCAGCTTTGTTTAACTCCAAGATCCTTCCATTTAATCGGTCTACTTTTGGGCAGTAAAGTTTCGAATCAAAATCCCTAAATCTTAGGGTTCTTGTCGATTAATACATTCTGGTTTTGGGGAAATCAAGTTGCTGGAATTTGGGGTTTTTTTCTTGTCGGTTTGTTCTTGGGCAGATTCGGCTTGTGGGGTTTCACTATTGGAGTTCGATTTCATCTCCTTGAACTCCGAAGACAGTTATTCATTCGTTCTTTGTTCCTTGCTGCTCATTTAATTGAATTTGGGGATTTAATTTCAGATATGATTAGTTTAATCTTATTCTTTGTTTTTAATTTTCAGATCTGTTTGTTTAGAGCTTTCGTAGGAGTTTCCCGTGACTTGGCAACTCGATCTTGGTCTGCGCACAACCCCGTATCACGACCAAGACAGAGCAATAATGCTAGAACTTATGTTATTTGGCTAGAGAAGAGACTTCTGCCCCAGATGTTATAACTATTATTTTTTTCTCTCTCTCTTTGATGTTAATGTATATGCATTGATAGACTTTGGGTCGATTCATTCTTGGTTTTGAACTACTTTAGTATCTAAAAAGAACATACCAATAGAACAGATTCAATTTGATGTTAAAGTTATTACCTGTTAAGTCAGAATATCATAGTCAGTTTGATTTGTTCAAGTGTCTACTGAGAATTAAGAGTAGTAATTTCTCCATTTGATCTGATGTTATTATCGTTCCATAAGCTTGAGGTAATATTGAGTATGGGTTGGTTGACTCTGCATGATAATGAAGTAAATAATTGTAGTAAAAAATGAAACGATTCATGATATCAGATTTAGCGAGTTGATTACTGTTGAGTCAGACCAAATTGATTGTGTTTTAATGTCATATATGTGATTTCTACTAAGAGAATAGTTTGTAAAAGATATGAAGCATTTTTAGCTTACATTTTACATATACAAGCATTAGAGTCGAAGATTGATCAGATATCGGTAGGTAAGGAATTCACTAATATGTTTCCTGAAGAACTACTCGGATTACCATCAAAATGAGAAGTTGAGTTTACTATTGAGATAATTTTGGAACTACTCTGATATCAAATTCTTCGTATAAAATGGCTCTGATTGAATTGAAAAAGTTAAAGGCACAGTTGTAAGAGTTGATTGATAGAGGTTTCATACGACTGGGTGTGTAATCTGGGAAAAATGATATTGTGTGTCTGAAAAAGAAAACGAGATTATGATAATTCTATAATGATTTTAGATAACAGGTTTAGAAACACCATGAGGAACTAGTATTTTTTATTTTATAGAAATAACTTAAATGCTTAAAAAAATGGGCTACTGTATTTTTGAGTATTGATTTACGACCATGTGGCTTTCTACTCAGAGTTATGAGTCAGATGTGCCTATTGTTACTCTTCAGGCTTGATATAAACAATATGAGATTCTGGTAACATCGCTTAGATTATAGATCGCTCAGTCGCTTTATAGATCTAATGGACAGAATTTGCTAGCTATGTTTGAACGAAATTGTTACTATGTTATCATTAATATTCAACCTATGTGAGGAATGAAATTGAACATGATTAGCATCGAAAAATAGTGTTATAGATTTTGCGAGAGAAACAAGTATTTGTGAAGATTAGTCAATATGAATTTTGATTTTGAAAAGTTTTTTCTAGACCTTTTGATAACCACTACAAATGTCTAAGTTACTTTGAATCAACTCCTGGTAATTGCGAACTAGGGAATCACTGGGAATTATTTCAGAAGTGTGTTGTTCTCCAGGATTCACTATATATTACAAATGATTTGTTCAAGCTTTTTTATGTTACCTCTATCATTGGTGAAGTTGTTACAAATGTAAGTTTTGTTTGATTGAATAAATACCAGCAGAGTTTAGAACAGACGAAAGTTAAATTAACAAAAGTTTTAAAATTGAATCTGAGATAGTGTAGATGTCTAGAGTATTGAAAAACTGTTATATGATCATCGATTACCATCCGAGGAATTCAAGAATTATAGAAATATGATTTGAAACGGTTAGCAAAATAGAAATTTGTTGAAAATTATCAAACTTCAATGTTTAGTAAGGGTAACTACAAGAGTACATGTTTTCGAAATTGTTGATATGTGTCAAGAAATTTCAGAGTTTACAACAAAATGATTAGTTCCGTCAGACTTAATACTACTTATGATAATTTTTATCAATGAAGTAATAGAATAACACTACAAATTAGAATTGAATGACATGAAACAAGTAGGAATTGAATTGTTATATGAAACATAAGAAAAGGTTGGGTTATTTGAGATCAGTTAAAATCTACTTTAGATAATAAGAAGTCATATGCAAATGTAAAACAAAAAGATATCAAGTTTCAGGTAATTCATAGTGTATTACGAAAAGCATTTCCATAAAGGAACGTGTTACGGTTCAGCAAAAAAGAACAGCTCAGTCCAATAGTCATAAGGTTGTATGATATTATCAAGAGAATGGGTTTAGCGACTTCTAGATTGACGTTACCTTTGGAGCATGGAAAGATATATGGTGTGTTTTAAGTTTCTATGCTTCATAGGTGATAATTCCTAATAAAGTTGAATTGCAGTTTGAATTGTTGTACAGTGAAGAATCCATAAAAGTATTAGCTCGAAAAGTAAAAGAATTGTGGAATAAACGAGTACTATTAGTGAATTTTTTTTAAATCGACATGGTATAGAAGAAGCCACGGGAGAAATGGAAAATTTAATAAAATCATTGTATTCGAACCTATTTTCAAGTAAAAAATTTTCGAGTACCGAATTTCCTAAGGGGGAAGAGTTATAATAGCCCACTTTTCGGTGGTGTCAGAAACAATGATTTAAAAACCACAACTCTGACAAGTAAGTCTATAATTATTATTTAACTCATGCGAGTCAAATATATAATTATATTAAATTTGATTTGATAATTTTTGTTATTTGAATAAATAGTTATGCTCAAGTAGTTTGTCCCTAAAGTCAAGTGGTTTTGGAAAACGAGGTGCTGGGATCTCGTTTCTATAAACCTAACCCGTAAACATTTTACGGAGTATTATATAGGTGTATTAAATTTTGGTCTGAAAATTTTAACGTTTGGATAGTTAATTAAGAAAAAAAAGGACTAAATTGTAAAAGACGTAAAAATTAATCGGCATTGATTTTTATTAGTTGAATGGTTTAGTTAATGATTGTGCAAGGGTTTAAGTGGAAAATAAACCCTGTTAAAGATGGTAGACGGTTAGTGGAACCTAAATGGCGATTTTGGTTATTATTTAATTAAATAATTAATAAAAAATATGTTAAGTAAAAGAAAAACAAATCACCATGCATTTTTCATTGTGTTTCATCTCCACCGAAACTAGGGGTGTGCAAAATTCGGGTAAAATCGAAAAAAATCAGTTAACCGATCGAATTCAGTTAATTGGTCAATCAATCGAAATTTTTCGGTCAGGGTCGGTTAATTATTTTTTGATTTTTTGGTTAACAGTTAATTCAGTTCGAAACCAGTTGGTTAACCGAATTTTTTCGGTTTAACCAAAAAAATTAATAAATAAAATTATAATATATAAATAGGCCCTCTATTCACCTAAACCCAATCCAAACCCAAGTATCCAACCCAACCCAATTACCCAACCCAATCATAAAAATTACAAATAATTTAAGAAATAAAAATAAAATTCTAAAACTAAAAATAAAACTAAAGTCTAAAAGTCTAAAAAAATAATTTAATAAATAAAAATAAAATTCAAAGACTTATGTTTTTAATTATGTAGTGATTCAATTTGGTTAATTCGATTAATTCGGGTAATTCAGTGAATTCGGTTAATTCAGTTAATTTTTAACCAAAAATAAAAAAAACATATAATTTTCAGTTAATTAGGTTAACCGACCAAATTAACCGAAAAAATTTTGGTTCGATTAACGGTTAAAAATTTTGAAAGGTCAGTTAATTCGGTTAATGTTATTTAAATTCGGTTAACCGATTGAACACCCCTAACCGAAACCATAGGAAGCCATAGCTATTTTTTCTCCCAAACTCCTTCGGCTCTCTTGCATGATCAAGGATTGAATCGTGCAAAGGAAATCCAAGGAAAAAAAGGGAAATTGTAGAATAGTCCCTACAAACAAATTTGCTTCCTGGTTGTGTTAGGTAATTTCATAGTATAGACATATATTTATATTTATGATTTGTGTTATTATGAATTTATTAATTAAATTATGATTGAAATGCTAATGGAATATTGAAGTTATTAATCATTTATAGTTAAGTACATGGCGAGTAAGTACTTATTCAGAAATTGTTGAACATATGTGAAACATGACTTATATGATTTCAGAAAGAACATAATTGATCTACAACATATGTACGGATATTTTTGAAGTGCCTCTGAATGTTAAATGTGATAATTTTGTTAAAATGCCCGTTTGAACGTAGTAAACGATTAGGATACAATTGGCATGCTAATAGGGTTAGAACGCGCACTTGCACGAGTTTGCAATTCGATGTGTAATGACCCATTTTCAGTAAATCGGAATAGTGGTTTCGTAACCACAAATTCGAGTTAGAAAGAAATTTATTTTAATATTGTGATATGGTCTATATTATGATAGGAAGGTTGCATGAAAATTTTGATAATAAAACTTTATTGATTATATGGTAAAATTTATTTAAATAGATTAAATAAAAAAATATTTTCGAGACTTTGTTCCGGTAAATCAGATTTGTAAATATTTATTATAAATATTTACTAAGTTAGTTGTGTGTCTAATTATGTTTTGACTAGGAGAATTTGATGTAATTAGAAGTAATTAGGAAAAAGGGATTAGATTGAAATAAGTATGAAAGTTTAATTATAAATTAAAGAAAGTTAAAAGGACCAAATAGGCAATTATGCCTTTTTCTAAAATTGAGGCGGCATAACAAATGAAATATCTAAGATATTTTTTTTATTTTAAGTTATATGTATTATATTATGTTATTTAATTAATAAGTAAGTTATTATATTATATTATTATAATATATATTATTATTATATACATAAAACAAAAGAAAAAGAAATGAAAAGAAAGAAACAGAATACAATTCGAAACGGAACAGGGGAGAAACAGGGGAGAAAGAAAGAAAGAAAAAGTAAAGAAGAAAATTAGGGATTTTAAGGTTCAATTTCAAATTGGTAAGTCAAATTAAGTCCTTTTCTTGAAATCTTTGAGTTTTTATGATTCTAGATCAAAATACTAGCAAGTATATGTTGAAATTTTGAAAGTTAGTAGAATTTTTTATGTAGTTCATATTGAATTAGTGGATGAATTAGAGGTTGAGTTGATGGAAATTCAAACTAGGATTGGGAAAAAGATTAAATTGAGAAATAAGTTATAAGTTTAATGTAAAATTATAAGAAATTCGATATTAAGGTTTATTAGTGAAAATTTGAGAGTTAAGTCAAGTTGTAAGTAGAATTTAAGTAAAAATAATGTATAGATTGTGATAGAAATAGAAATAATTTTAGTTATGAATTAAATTGAAATATTAGCTAAGGTAAGAAATTATGAAATTATTATATCATATATGTTTATTCTTATTAAATCATATAGGAAAGTTATTTGATTGTTTTTCTAATATATAAATGTTATGTGTTTTATATGAAATTGAAGAGAAAGAAAAGAGAGGAAAGGACCTAATTGAAGAAAAAGGAAAAGAGAAGGCTAAGGAGTGAAGGAAGATATCATCTCAACCTTTTTGTTGTAAGTACTACAAGGTTATTTTTATTTTAAATTATTTTATTTAAATGCCTATATTATAGTATAGAATTATTTAGAAATAAAATAAAATAAAGTAAAATAAAAGATTATGGAACTATGAAATTTGTAAAGAAAATTATAGATGGAAAGTATATAGTGGTATATTGATTGAACATTAAGAAAATATTGTGACAAAAGTATATATATGTGAAAATGGTGTGATAATTGTGAATTGTGAATTGTGCCTTAAATTGTAATGATAGAGAAATGAGAAATCTTTTTCGAAATAATTCTATAAAGTATTTAATTGAATGAGATTCAGTTTTAATGCCCAAGTAGATGGAATTTAGAACTACCAGGATATTAGTGGCATGCCATTAAGGAACTTTAGCGCGCTCTCTGATTATTAGCACGTTAGTGCTCTCTGACTACTAGTACGTTGGTGCTCTCTGATTTTAGCACGTCAGTGCTCTCTATTTAGCACATATGTGCTCTCTGTATAGCACTTTAGTGCTCTCTGTTCATTAGTGCATACCAATGCACCTCTGTATTTGTTCCGTATATCCGGTGTGTTCTATAAAATCTACTTTGGGCTAAGATTATGATTTGTGGAAAAGCGAATCATTAAAATGCTAAGGTAAGTTTTATGAAGCTTATACATACGTAAATACGTAATAACAGAATGAGTTTGACATATTTTGTTTAGATTTATTTATTTGTTTATTCTTGTAGTGCTTACTAAGCCTTCACCGGCTTAACGCGTTTCATTTTAACGCGTAGGTACAGTTTGACTCGAAGAGGTAAAGTCAGGATAGAAGATCTCCCATCTCATCACATCTTCAAAAGCTTCAGAAGTAGGTACCATATTTTGAATTAAAATGGCATGTACATAGACAGTCAGTTATGCTTCCATGTGTTAGGAATTAAAATGTAAACTCTTGGACTTCTATCTATTTTTAGGTATTTTACGTATTTTGGTATATATATATGAAATGAATTAGTAAAACTATATGTATGTTTGCAAATATAGTTGGTAAGTTATAATGCTATGTATAAATGTTTTGTTTAAACAATATCTAGCCATAATCGTTTTGGCACCAAATGTAATAGTCTTATACCGGGTCTGTATGGTTAGATCAGGTATAGGGTTGTTACACGATGCCTTTGTTTGCACTTTGATGCCTCTGTATGCGCTTTAATGCCTCTGTTAGCATTTCGATGCTCTCTAGTGTGTTTTGGGGTACTTGATTATCCAAGTCATGTTACTATAGTTCATCAGGCCATTTGTTTAAAGAAAATATATGTATTGAATTCATGAATTATTTGGAGATGATATGTTTCTACAAATATTGAAATGTTAAATGATGAAATTGAGTAATTAGTGATTATGCGGTTAAAAGTTGTTTGAAATGATATTGAAAGTTTATAGTTATATGTATGAAACACTTACTTTGTAATTGCAATATTAGAGACAGAGTTATTTGTTTAAAAGAAATGAAATACGAATATTAATTGACATGATCGATTGGTTGATATGATTTATATGTTGAATCTTTCCTATTGAATGATACATAAATATATCATATTCAATGATTGAGAGATTATACGATTGATATGTGAAACGATCACCTTATTATTGTAAATGTCTTGACAGGAATTCGTATTAAATTAGTTATATTTGTTTACTTAATTGTAAACTGAGGTAAGAGTTTTGTTTAAGTATTTATGAACATACTAAGCTATATAATTTAAATTTTTAGTTGGATGTGTAATTAAGTTAATATTATTATATGATGTTATGTTTTATGTTTCATGTTGAATTTGTGATGAATGTGATGTAAATGGTCGAAATTGTTGGGAAATGTGCCCATATTATAGTAAGCATGTTATTATTTTCTATTTATTTGAACGATGAATAAATAAAGTTAATTTCACATTTCACTATTAAGTCTTTTGTACTTCTGTCTTTTATATTTTGCATGTATAACAAAATTGTGACAAGCAAATATTAGCTCATTGATTGTCCAAGTTCAAACTGAAGATAAGTGGCATTGTAAGAACGTTTACATTGCGAGAAAGACAACTTACTTCAATAGATAATCTAAATAAGTCCATAATCCCGTAAAAGAATCGAAGTGAGCATTTTATCCAAATATTGAGAAGGATTATTATGTTGTCTACAATTCCAATTGGGGAGATGGCTAACCTTGGTTATCGAAGTAGTTGACTTCACGGGTAGAGACATAGATTTATTCATTGGTAGAATGATACATTGGACTAGATCCAAGATGAATTAATTCTAAATTCGTTCGTGAATTAATTCTGAATTCATTCATGAATTAATTCACTTGTGACGTTCATGATGTGATTTGCTTAAATCCTAAGTTAGTCACTGACCATGCGTATGCAACTCATGTGTTTTGATATAAATGGAGGCTTATGCTCTAAAGATGATCGATCCCATAGCCGGTATGTTGGGTACACAACTTGTGTATGGCATGGCTTTACTAGAAATAGTGAAATTCATAGCTCAATTAAAGAGTTAATGATATCCTCTCATTGACATTATGTGGATTGATAAATATGGAACGTGACCACGGGTTGCTTGTTCTCGATCGAGCAAATTATCACAATCATTTGTTGACAGTGATCATATTAATCATTAAAAGGATACAATTGTGATAATGAGATAAAACATGATTGTATTGAGTGAACAAATTTAACTCAAAAGAATCAAGGATATCATATGAGGGTAACACACACATGACGAGGTCATTGGACAAGACAGTTGGAGGAATTGTTCTCGTAAAGAGTATACAATAAGAAGTTTTTAATCATGGTACTTCTTGTGGACTGACTCCATGATTAAGTCATTGTGAATTATCGGACCGATGCTTCTAGACATAATTGCAATTTCTAGAGCCTAATTGTATATGTTTGATTGGTCCCTATGCTAGCTCAACAAAAGCTCGATCGGACTGCATTTGAATCAGAAGAAAATTCTACGACTTTGGAAATAATTTAATTGAGTCAATTTATTTGATGTGGAATTAAATTAGGTGGTTGTGAGAATTGTTCAACTAGGGAATTTGATTAAAGAATTTTCTTGAAAAATTAATTTGAAAAATCTAAGTGATTTTTGGGAAAATTAATTTTGATCAAGTAAAATTAAATTAATCAAATTAATTAAAATTAATATGATACTTTTGATAATTAATTTTCAAGTCAGATAATTGGCCCAATGAGTAATTGAACTTGAAAATTAGACCTAAGATCGTAAATTGGGCCCGAGAGCCCAAAACTGAAACCAAGACCCAAAAATTGGTCAAATCGGGCCCAATATGTGAAATCAAGCCGATGACCCAATTGGTGGCTAGATTGGACCGGTCAGGTCGTCATTGAACCGGATCAAACTGACAGTAACCAAACTGACTCGGGGTGCCGTAAAGTTGTCGCACCTGCATCACCAGACACAGCGATGCCGACAGCTGCGACAACGGCATTCTGGTGGCCGGCAGTGATTGGTCTTTAGTGGAAGAATTACACTCTTACTGGGATTCTACCAAAGAATTTGATTTGGGATTAATTATTTTAAAAATAATAATAGTTTAATAGTTTAACATTGAATTTAATTTAATAGTTATCTTAATAGTATTTTATTAATTTAAAATTAAAGTGATTATCTTAATATTAAATTTAATTTAATGCTTATATTGTAGATAAATATTCTATTATTTTAATAAGATTTAATATTATATTTAATATTATATTTATCTTGATAAATATTATATTATATTAGTTTAATATTAAAGTGATTAAGTTTAATTATAGTTGAACTTTCTAAACTCTCCCTATATAAAGAGAGTCTTGGATCATTATTTTACACACACTTGAACTGAAGAGAAAGTTGTAGAGAGAAAATTCTCTAAAGAGATTATTTCAAAAAATTTCTAGATATATTTTTTGATTTAAAACTTGACCTAAAAGTTTAGAGAAATTGTAAAATTACCCCATTAGTAATTTTTGTGAAAAATTTTCTAATTCGAAGCGAGCCTACACTCGGCAAATGTGAGCTTGAGGATAGTGGAGAAGACTACTCGGTTGAAGCACTCATCCTAGAGGAATCGAAAATGTGCACTTTTGATTAAGTGTTTATTTTAGATATCAGAGTTAGATTGTGTTCTATCTATAAGTATAAATAGATAATCAAAATAAATTTCTCTTCTTCTTGAATGATATGATTACATAGAAAGTGGTATTCTTTAGATCTTATGCATGTTTTGAGTTATATATGGGAATGTATGCAATATTATATATTTGTTATATAATTTTTTTATTACCAAGGTTGTGGTTCTTAGGAAATAGATCGTGGACTGTCATCTCCACGTAGGGCTATTTTTTTTTTAAATTCATAGATTTCTTGTGAGTTGGAAACGGATATAGAAATTAAATGTAATTTTTCCAAAAAGAGTCTATGACGAGGAAAAGATGCGATGACAGTTGAAGACCCAAGGACTGCCTTGTGGCAAAAAATGATGTAATTTTATTTTCTAGAAATAGAACCATGGAAATCTTGGCTGACAATTTTATTTTAATTACTTATCTCATTATATATATTTATAATTATTTATAATATTTATATTATGTAATGTTATAATTGTGATATATTTATGAGATGGTCCACGGTTGATCGATTAAAAAATAAGAAGTGTGATAATGAGAAAATACATGTGTTGTATTGTTCTATTCTATTCACTTCTTTAGGTTATTCAATAACTGTGAGAAGTGTGGTAATGAGAAGGTGCATGTCTAGGATTGACTCTGGCTAAGAAAGTTTTGGTTTTTAAGCAGTCAAATTTGACTCAACTCCTTTTCTTGGGGCCGTCCTTGGTGCACGGTTCACATTCACTTCTTTGGTTTTTCCCTTAAAATAAAAACTGTGGAGAATCAAAATTGTTTGTTTTTATGATTGATTGATTCCTGTGAATGAATGTGAATATTATAAAATCGTCATAACTCGCCATGCATATATTGGAAGTATGTCATTTAGATTAGATAAGAATGCCACTAGGATTATTATATGATCATTCTTGAAATTTGGGATAAAAAGCCGATTCCTACCCTGGCTACACCCTAAGGTAAACTTTGTCATGTGGGTTCACTAGATGGGATTTCCTTTTAAGGACAACTAGTTATGCATGACTTTCAGAGAGATTGTCCTAAGATTACTCACAAATGAGATGATGTTCATGATGGGTGTTGATTCAATGGTTACACACTCAATATCATCTTTTATAAATAGTTTCCCAAGAAATGATATTTAAGCTAGAGATGATGGCTAAACATTAGCAGTCGTTAGTTTGTGTGGGGTCTTGAAAATTAATGCTCACGAACTAATTGGATGTAATCAATCTTCTTGCTAGTTAATCATAGGAACTCAAGGCGACATGGTTGATGGGAGTGAGGATGATCATAGCAACAAAAAAAATATTTTTTTCAAGGTTTTAACACAAGACGCATGCATCATACTGTATTCTTGATATGTTGCTGAAATGAAAATATATTTGCTTAATACAAAGATAGTAATTAGTGAATCTTTATTTTTTTCAGTTTAAATATGTCTCCTAGTCCTCTTATTAGAATTCTTACTGAGAATAAATTAAATAGGGATAACTTTTGAGAATGGAAACAGAACTTGCTAATAGTTCTTAGTTGTGAGAAACACAAATTCGTTCTTGACAAAATATGCCCTCCTAAAGCTCAACCTAAAGTGAGAAATCACTGGAGAGATTTTGAATCGATTGGTCAATGTTATATGTTAGCGAGCATGAGCAGTGTGTTACAAAAGCAACATGAGAATTTTCGTACTGCCAAAGAGATCATGACAAATTTGGAGGATTTGCTCGAAGGCCAAGTTGCATTGGCTTAACAATCCGCTATTACAAATTTAATGAATTCTGAGTAGAAACCCGACACTCTGGTCAAAGAACATATGCTTAAGCTTATGGAATTCTTTCCAAAAAGTGGAGGACAATGGGGCTGAACTAGACGTGAACCATTTGAATATTAGACATGTGTTAATGATTTGTGAAACAAAGTGTTAGATGGTTTTGGTGTTTTCCTTATGAATATGTTTAGAAATGGTCATTTTAGTTTTGGTTATTTTTGGTTTTGGAATGGTTATGTTGGCTATTAGAAGATGATATGAAAGAATGGTTTTGGTGTTTGGTAATTGAAACTTTAGTAATGATTGAATGAGTCTAACATGTTGATTATGTTGTTGTCGAATAAGGTTGTTATATATGTTTAAATTGTGATGCAAATGAGGGCATATTGGTTAGGCACTTAAGATGAATGTTTTGGTATGTTTTAATCTTGTTTGGATGTGTTTTGAAGGCGTGTAAATGTTTGATTTTGATTTGGCTTGGCACCTAAGGAATTGGTAATGTTTTGGCTTGTTTTAGAAGTCATTTTAAGTGCACGCGCCCTGGGACACGAGCGCACACGGCCAGACCATTGGACTGTGTGGCCTATTTAATTTTGGTACAAGTTTGCTCAACACGGTTACAGGTTGTTACATGGCTTGGCGACATGGCCATGTGATCCTATTTTGAATCAAACACGGTCTAGCACACTATCTATGACACGATCGTGTAATCTTATTTCGAATTGCACACGATCGGGCACATGGTCTAGCGACACGGCGGTGTGACCCTATTTTCGAATTGTGCACAGTTTAGCCACATGGCTTGGGCTTTGTCACCCGGCCTGGCCACACGGCCATGTGACCCTTTTTACCCTATTTTCATGTTTGATTCAATTTAATCACTGGTTGTTTCTAAACCATTTTTAATACCCTATATGCTCGAATTAAGTCATGTTTAAGTTTGAATGGCATGTTTATTGGATGAAATTATTGATGATTGATTTAAAAATAAATTTTTAAACTAAAATAATCTATGTTTCTGTTATTTGTTGTAACTTCCTTTAACCCTAATTCGATGACGGAGACGGGTTAGGGGTGTTACACTATGATCCTATCACGTAATATTGTTTAGTATTAGTTAAATAATAGACAACCACTAAGCAACATTTGCTTCTATTTTTTTTTTCATGCAAAAATCATTTGAGAACAATAATACAAAATATATTAATGTAATTTATGAATAATTTTATTAACTAATCTGTTCGAAAAAATTACAAGTGTACTTAGACAAAAATATTACATTTAGGGCACCAGATCCAACATAAATCCCTTAGGGTAGATTAATGAGTGGATGGGGACATGGTTAATAGAGAATTTAGGGTTTCTCGAGAGGATTAGTTGGTATAGACTACGCGTTCTTAAACCTTAGGCTTGACAACCCTAGGAAATAATCATAGGGGAGATGAGATCGGAAGATAAGCCAAACCAAGTAAATCGTAGTTTATTCTGGTTGAGAAAGTGAGGTTAAGAGGTAAGCGAGTACCAACCAATCGATTAATTAGTTAGAGACTAAGAGGTAATAATTGGTTAATCGGTAGCTAATCTACCCTAAAACCTTAATCCGAAGTTAATTACAAACCCTAAAACAAGTTAATATTTCTATTGATTTTATTTGTTTAGTCATTTGTTTATTTTCCTTATTTATTTATTTTAGTCATTCAAATTCTCTTATTAATCTATTTTAGACTTATTACTATTATATATATTAATTAAAACCTTAATCCGAAGTTAATTACAAACCCTAAAACAAGTTAATATTTCTATTGATTTTATTTGTTTAGTCATTTGTTTATTTTCCTTGTTTATTTATTTTAGTCATTCAAATTCTCTTATTAATCTATTTTAGACTTATTTAGTTTAGTCATTCAAATTCTATTAATTTATAAATTAATTATTACTATTTAGACTTATTATTGTAAAAAAACCTTTTCTATAGATTTATTACATCCTCCCTTGGGTATGATCATCGGAATACTACTTGTGTTCTGTTGTACATAATACTATATTATAATTTGAATCGTATACTTGCGGACACTGTCGTTCTAATTTAATATATCTTTGGTGTGCTATTTTTATCATGAACGATAGCACATTTATAGGCGGTCAGCATGCTATACCGAATGAAAAAGATTCTTATATATTATATATATGTACTATATTATGTGGAATAGAGGGGAGGAGGAGGAGGAAAATAATAGAAGAGTTGTAATGCTAAGAAGATGTTATATGAAATTGCTAATACATAAGAGAAATTTAAACAAAATTGTTGAAATATTAAGTGAGTAATTGTTATATGATGAATTAATGAAGTATTAGTTGATAAATTGAAGTATTATATAGATTTAAATTGATTGGCACATATGTAGGATTATGTGATATTAATCTTAACACAAAAATAAATACGTTTTGACTTAGCAAAAGAGGAATCAAGCTCACGACATTGGTCCTATTTTCCTGTTCCTTGTTCTTTTTTATTCGAAAGAGTCTCACACGAACCTTGAATGTAATCAAACTTTAGAGAAAGCCTAAAAATGATCTATAAAATCTTATATGATTTTAAAAGGTCTTAAAGATGAGAACTTGAATAATAAATTTGGTTCTTGAATAAAGTATTTATCCTGAAATGTAGTATTCCTTGCTCATGTTTAGGTATGAGCTCGGGTAAAGGGTGTTACAGTGTTTGATACTAAACCTAAAACTATGTATTTATATGACAAAATTCACATAAGGGAGAAAAGATAAAAGTGCCCTTGATGAATTAAAGCACTTTTTTCTATTAGTAGATTTGTATTGCAAACTTCTAGCCTATTTTTGGGCACATTTTTTTTTGTTAGCTTTGAGTCACGAATTAAGTCTGATTAGATCCTCTAGTTCCCTTCAAAATGATATATTATAAACTCAAATCAGAATTTTATAACTTAAGTTATAGTCAGAATACTAAAATAGTTATAGTCAGAATACTAAAATAGTATCAAGTTAAAAGTCTCAATAGAGAAACTTATCAAAATTAATATTTAAGTTTATTTTTCTCCAATTCTTTCACCTAATCCATTAAAAATCAAATCAAATAATTAATAAGTCAAATAACACAAACAAAAAACTATCACAAATAAATTAAAATATATGAAATCATGATTACAAAAACGCAAGCCCACGTAATTTTATAATAATAAGATGTTAATATATCAATCATCTGACACGCTGCTTTATCAAGAACTAAAACCTTTGAATAAGAAAACTTTCTTTAATTTTATTTGGAACTAACATTATTAGATCGTCAAAATTGAACAAATTTCAATAATGATGATCATACTGTACATAATTAGGCCCCCAATTGTTTGGAATAAATAACAGACGTAAGGCTTCAGCTTGATTAGATGTAAAACAGTGAAATCATTATATGCCCACTTGTCCCAAATCAAAATCAGTCCACCAATTCAATACAACTACAGTTGAATAAGGACAGGTGTTATCATAGCAGACTTGATGGGGTTTTAAATTTCCAAATCACACAATCACTTAATTATTAAAATTATAAAATAGTTTGATAATTTTAATAATTTATGTTAAAACCACAAATGATAATAAATTTAATTTTTAATTTTTATATATTATATGAATTTAATCATAATTTTAAAAAATAACCCTAAAAGTTTACAAATAATATCAATTTAATCTTAACTCTAAAAAATTTAAAAAAATACATAAAAATCATTTTAAAAATATAATAATAAATTTAAATTTTATATTAATATTAAATAAAACAAGAATCCCCATCCCCATCCCTCTCCTTCTCTTCCTCTCCCACCGGAACTCCCATATTTTAAACAATCCAAAATGCCTCTGCTGTTCTCTGTATCTCTAGTTTCCTTTACCCATTTTTTTTCTCTTCTTTGTTTCTTCTAAATAAACACAAAATAAAAATTAAAAGAATCTTCCAAAAATTTATTTCAATTTAATTTTTGAGAGACAAAATAAAAAAAAAGCAACAATTTTCATCCCTTGAATGGGGTGGTGAGGGAGTGAGTAGGATGGTGGGAAAGAAAAGAATAATTAAAATGATCCAACTATCTAAATTTGGATGTCTAAATTGAATTTTTTTAGTTTAAATATAAAATAAAAACTTTTTACAATTGGACAAATGTACCCATTTATATTTGTTGAAAAGGAAAAAGGAAAGGTGGACACGCGGTGAAGTCTAAAACCCCAAGATATTATTACATTTATACAGAAGTAGAGATTATCCAAATAAAAATGGAACCCCGTTAAAAAGGAAGGTCTCAAATTAATAAATTAAGATCACCGTCCAGAATTTAGACGTGTTTTACAGGAATCTTCCGTTTCTGGGGGTTGAATGGTTGAAGACTTTCTTATTTTCTGAAGACCAAGCTCGTTGCCGCCTTTAAATTAATTGCGTGTTTCATGTGCTTCAACTGTTTTGTCGCTTAACTTCTATAATTCTAAAGCAAAAGCAAAAAGTTTTCTACTCACAATTTCCTATTGCCTAAACTACTGATTTTTTTTTCACGTGGAATCTCAACTGGAATGAATATTCTTGTCGCCAGATTCACATTGTAAGTTGAACCCATTTTTCTCTCTTTTTTTTAATTAATTTTTCATTGCCAGTGTTGTTAGATTTCTGCTCGGATGTTCATGCGTTTCTGTTTCTGGGGTTTCTAGTCTACGCCTTTATCTTTTGATCATAACATTTTAGGTTGGCCTGGGAATTTGGATTTCAGATTTTAAAATGGTGCAAATTCGATGATAAAAACTTATAATAAATATAATTTGTCGATTTTTTGGAGTGGTGAATTTGAAATACGTGTAGATAATTATGATCTTGAATTTCATATTTTCATAGTTTATATAACAAATGAAATTTGAATTCAAATATTCTATTTCTTGTTTCAAAACATACTATTTGATGGATTGCGGTTCCAGTTGATCTTGGATTTTGCTGAGAACCATTTACTGCTAAGAAGTTGTCATAGTTTCATTTATGCATAAATCTTTTATGTGGCTTTTTTTTTTAGGAGATTAGCTTTATTTGATTAATTGTTTCGAGGGTTTGTATTTGGGGATTATTGTTGGTTGAATTTGATTGCAGGAGTCTTTCCAAGGTTTCCTTGTTATACTTTCTTTGAGAGGTGTACTTTCAGTTAACCAGCTGATGAAAAGCTATATTGCCATGACTCTTATTTTTTACTAAACCATGTTTATCACCCGAATTTGGCGCATATTTAGACAGTGGTAGAGTGTATAGAGCCTCATAAGATCTTCTAAATACATGAAAATCTTGGAAAAATATTGAACATATTTGTATTTGATCCAACCTGAACACCGAATCCAAATATGATTTCTTACTTATGTTTATGTCCTAAGGTCCTAGGTTACAGATACAAAAATCCTAAAGAGTGTAGCGTGTGTGATTTGCTAGTTTAACTAAGGGTCTGTTTTTTCTTATCTTTGGTAAATAGGATCTATTTTGCTCCGACTCTTTAACTTTTGTTGAAATATTGATATCCATGTCGGACATATTTTTGGAGATGAGTATGATGATATGATCCTCCAAAGACCTCCCAAATAAATGGAACAATGTAGAGAAAATGAATATCATGTGTCTAGGACACATACTTGTCCATCACTCTCACCTGAGTCTGAGTAACATAGCATAGAATGACAAATTTACATTTAACCTTGATAGATAAGCTTTTGTTCTATGTATATCTTTCATCCTGTACTTAGGTGCATTCGAGAAATTGATACCTAAGTGCCTATGTTACTCTTACTCGGACAAAGGTGCATTAAATTTTTTTTATGAAGTCTTGAGGGATTGTATTTCCATACCCATATCCAAAAATGTGCCAAATATGGGTATTTTAAATGAAGAGGCAGGGTAACAAAACTAAGTGCTATCCGCAGTTCCGCTGAAATTTTCAGAATTTTTGGAAGGAGAACATTTATTTTTTTGAAAAAAGAACATATCTTTTAATTGGTAATGGATTAACATTTGTATTAATGTTCAGATTTCACAGGTAAGAATATGGAAGGGAAAAGAATAAGCTTAGATACTCCCAGGAATGGAAAATCCAAGGTTCTTGATCCAGCATTTTCTGCATTTTTAGTTCAACTTCCGTGCAAACTTCAAAACTGCCTTAAGGTTAGTCATATCTTTTATTTAACGGATGCCATACTGATAGATCAGTTTTTCTTTATTAGACTTTGATTGAAAAATTCCTTTTTTTTTTATTTCTTACAGTTACAGCTCAAGAGATTAGCCAAAGATGGTGACAGAATAAAACCGTTGAACTCTTTTCTTGAGAAGAAGAACGGTTCATCTTCCGGATTGCGGATCAATCTAGATAAACAATTGCAAGCTTGGAGAGAAAATCCTTCATGGGTTAATCCACCTCCAGAAATAGAGGTAAGGAGTTATTGGGAAATTTTATGGTTTCATTAGGAAGAATGCTGCTAGTCTCATCCTCTGTCCATAACATGGTGTCTGGACATAGGTATTGGGATATGATCCTCCAAAGATTCTCCAAATACACAAACCTGCTCACATCTGAGTTTGAGTAACAAAGCATGATACTTTTGTAGTACTATTTCATTCGTAAAAGCGACATTGAAGTAAAACCTTTGTTTCTAATCATAAAAGATAAATTATATATCCAATGTTTACACCACATTGCTGTTACTTACTTTCTTGGGCTTCATTGGATATTTTTTCCTGATAATCGATCAGTTTGCTAAGTACTAAAATTCTAATGCTCGGCAGGTCAGTGTAGCGAAAGGTTCTCTTTGCTACCTTAAGGCAACAATTGATGCCGGGTTGCCCCCTGATGCTGTGTATAATATTGTCACTGATCCTGATAACCGGAGAGTTTTTAAAAACGTTAAGGTGAGTGTACTAGTTTCACCCACAATAATAAATCAGAAGTTTTGTATCATGTTACAATTACCCTATGTTGCTTCTACTCTTTATTTTTCCCAAATCACCCATGTTTGACAAGTTTTCATATGTGGGTACGAGGATATGATCCTCAAAAGAACCTTCAGTGCATGAAAGAATTTGAAACACACTCAAGTCCGAGTAACATTAGCAACTATCCTTATGAGGGAATGACATGCCCATAGCTTCAATGTTTCGAGCAGTTTCAGAAGTTTTGGTTTTTAGATTTTTCGACCTGATCTTTGGTTTCAGGAAGTGATATCAAGAAAGGTTTTAATCGATGAAGGTCAAAGACAGGTGGTTGAAGTGGAACAAGCAGCTTGGTGGAGATTCCTTTGGTGGTCAGGAACCATCTCAGTTCATGTTCTAGTGGATCAAAACAGAGAAGATTACTCGGTATGGATTTGTTTTTCCCAGATTATTTGCTTTTATAGATTCCATGAGAGAGCCTTCTCCAGACTTCTGTTTTTGCTGGGTCGAGTTTGTAGTTTGAGCTTGTTACTTTGACTTTTCATGTTTCTCGAAAGTACCCGTCTCCGAGGCAAAGTGTCTAATGCATATTGTGACACGATAATGGAGATATGATTCTTCAAGAATTCCTTAAATACACAGAAAACCTATATCTGACTAAAGACCCGTGTCCAAATAAAACTTATCTTGGTTGGATTACTCAATGCATAAGTTTGCAAAAAGATCGCGCATGGGTTACTAGTGGTTAACTCTTAATTCTAATGATCATGGTTTAACAGATGAGGTTCAAACAAATGAGCACCGGATTCATGAAAAAATTCGAAGGTTACTGGCGAGTCGAACCGTTTTTTGTCGATGAGAAAACCTGTTTTCCTTTCAAACCTAAAACATGGGCGGAGTATTGTTCGTGTACTGGAGGTAAAGGAAGGATTGGATCAAAGGTGAGCTTAGACCAACTAATTCAACCAGCCATTGCACCTCCTCCGCCCATTTCATGGTATCTAAGTGGAATACCTGCAAAAACCACTGAGATGCTGATAAATGATCTACTTGCCGAGGCCGACAGACTCAAGGGTGGCCGTGACTCGGAAATTTCAGAGGAGCTTCGGTTATCGAAGGAAATAGGTGGATACCATCACCAACTCGAGCAGGTCTCTGACATTAAAGAAAGATGGAAGTCACATAGGAGAAACAGGAAGCTATCGCGGCATCGTAGGAAGCTGTTGACGGAGGAACCCTTGAGTGCTTGATTTGTTCGAATTCATTTGTATTTTGTTGCACGAGTATTTTTTATATGAAGTTTGTTCAACAATGTTGTAATCATATTCCCATTTTAACTTAATCTCACAGCACGTTTGGTTCGCTGTATTGGAATAGAGGCGTAATGGAATAGAGGTGTAATAGCAAATCAATTATTTGGTTGAATGTAATGGAATAGAGGCGTAATAGTATTCTTGTGTTTGGTTGAATGGAATAGAGGTGTAATAGCATAATGGAAAAAACTGAAATAACTAGAATACCCTTAGCATAAATTTGTTTGGGTAAATGATTATTGTTATTGTTATTTAAATTTTAATAAGATTATTAATATCAATAATAAATAATTTAATTATATTTAAACATAAATATTATTAAATATATTATAATTAAAATATACAATTTAATAAAATTCTTAATAATTAATATTCTTATATGAATTTACTGAAATCATAATATATGATACTATAAAATATAATTTAACATAATTATTATTAAATATATTATAATTAAAATATATAATTTAATAAAATTCTTAATAATTAATATTCTTATATGAATTTACTCAAATCATAATATATGATACTATAAAATATAATTTAATATAATAATTATTAAATATATTATAATTAAAATATATAATTTAATAAAATTATTAATAATTAATATTCTTATATGAATTTATTCAACTCATAATATATGATACTATAAAATATAATTTAACATAATTATTATTAAATATATTATAATTAAAATACATAATTTAATAAAATTCTTAATAATTAATATTCTTATATGAATTTACTCAAATCATAATATATGATACTATAAAAGATAATTTAACATAATTATTATTAAATATATTTTAATTAAAATATATGATTTAATAAAATTCTTAATAATTAATATTCTTATATGAATTTACTCAAATCATAATATATGATACTATAAAAGATAATTTAACATAATTATTATTAAATATATTTTAATTAAAATATATGATTTAATAAAATTCTTAATAATTAATATTCTTATATGAATTTACTCAAATCATAATATATATACTATAAAAGATAATTTGAAATAATTAATATTAAATATATTTTAATTAAAATATATGATTTAATAAAATTTAAAATAATTATAACTAATAAATTTTCTTATATGAATTTTTATAATTTAAAATAATTATTATTACATATAATTTAATAATGATTTATAATTTCATAAAATTCTTAATAATAAAATGTTCTTATATGAATTAACTAAAATCAAAATATAACTTGAGTGTGATATTCTACATAAACATAATTAACTTATATTAAGAAAAGGTTAGATGAAAATGGAATTCTACATCATAATCCATATGTTGTATGTTTTACAACATCAAAAAGTTTGAACTTTGATTTTTTATGGGTCAGAAAGAAATCTTCTGACCCATTCCAATCGCACAACAGAAGGTAAACTAAAGAAAACGATCATTTGAGTTGGATGTTGTGGAATTTTAAGCAAAGCTCGATACCGCTGATCGCCGGTTAAACCTTCAATTTCCCATAAGGTTGAATATAAATTTGAAGCTTTCTCTTCCATCTTTTGATATTCTTCTGACTTCTGCTGAACTACCACCTCAAAGGCAATACTCCTATTGATTTGATCGCCAACGGCCTTGATGTTTTCGGCCAATAAAGTGGCAGCCTCATCAAATGAACAAGACATATCACGAGCATCAGATTTCTTCTTCCTCTTGTTTGAAGAGGAGGAACCCCCTTGGTCTCTATCTCGTTGCGGCTCCGCAGCAGAAACATCCATGTCATCCAAAGAGATGTCAGCTTCGCAGTCATAGAATGAGTTTCTTTCTTCATCCATACCTGTAGTATGTACACCCTCAGCATTTATTTCTTCAAGAACATCAGTAGTTGTTTGAGCATCTTTTCCAGTTGCTCGATCTCTTACGTATATGGTAGTAAGCTGGTCGTAGTAAGGGAAACTACGATGTCTGAATTGAGCGGCTTCGTTGTGACTCTAAAAAAGTGAGGAAATCATATTAGTTATAAGTTTGGTAAAAATAAGATAATAAAGACTTGAAATAATCTTACCTTTAAATAGGAGTCCCAAACCGCATCTTCAGCAACAACGAGCTGCCTATGCTCGTCCCAACCAAAACCGCTATTGTTTTGGCCATTAAGCATGTCATAGACGATTGACCACTCCCTTTTTAGTAACCTAATCCTCGATTCAATATTAGGTTTCGCCTTCAACATTGCATTTGGTAAAACCTTTTGTAGCATTCTTTCCAACTCGTTTAAATAACCGGCTTTGAACCTGGTATCAGCATTAAATGTTCCAACATTGTGCAGGTCCACCATGCAGGAAACCATGCTGCATCTTCTTCTGGAACCCGTTTTCTTTTGGTTCCTCGAGAAGCTTGAGAAGAAGCATTTGGTTCTGGAACACCTGACATAGTTATCTTAAGAACAAAAAAAAACAAATTATATTAATTACTATTTTAATATCATGAATCAAAAGGTAAACACTTTATAAAATTATAATTAAGTTCAATATCATGAATCAAAAGCTCTATACCACAAAAAATTTAAAATTATAACACAAACTATAATTTCAAATTTAAAATTTAAAATTATAACACAAAATTTAAAATTTAAAATGACAAGAAATTAGATTATAATTCAACAAGTTTAGTATAATACAAAAATCAATACAAAAGTTTCACAAAAGTTTCACAAACTAATTTCTAGATGCTTGCCATTCATCGAACATTTGGTTCGCTAGTTCTATCCTCCAAGTAGCCCAAGCATCCGATGGATGAATATTTGTGATATTCGGTTCATCGTCATCCACCACATTAGTAGGTAATCCTTCTCCCACCTCCGCTTCAATGGGATCAATACTCATATGGGTTCGAATAAAATTATGGAGCAAACAACATGCAATAATAATTCTATTGTGCACCCTTACAGGATAGAACAATGGACTCCTAAGTATTCCCCATCTAAGTTTTAATAACCCGAAGCATCTCTCAATAACATTACGTGCTGAGGCATGTTTCATATTAAAAAACTCTTGCGAAGAACTTGGCTGATAACCCTGACGCCACTCGTTCAAATGATATCGTTGTCCTCTAAAAGGTGCAAGAAATCCCTCACAATTTGTGTAGCCAGCATCAACTAGATAATAACAACCTATAAAATAAAATTGCTACTTAAAATGATTAATTCAACACAAAAAGTTTAATCTTAATGAACAATATCAAAGTCCTCTAACTATCCACTTTACCATGAGGAACAATTAGTCCATGTCTTCTACTAATGGCATCTAGAAGAACCCGTCCATCGGCAACTGAACCTTCCCAACCAGGAAGAACATAAACAAATTGCATCTCAGGTGTACAAACACCTAGCATATTTGTTGTTATGTCACCTTTTCGCGTTCGATATCTAGGTTTATCAACTGTTGGCACCCTAATCTTGATGTGGGTTCCATCAAGAGCACCTAAGCAATTCTATATCACATGATATAAAACCTTGAGTTAGAATACTAATTTAAATCTAAGTCAACTAAATGTTGTACAAGCTATATATAAAACTCAGTCTAATACCTTAAACCACTTCCACCTTGTCCCAGAAGAATCGGCTGTAATTGGCTCTGGCTTTTTAAATAACACATCTTGTAAGCGTATGACAGCATTTAAAACACTATAAAATGCTCTGCTAACAGTTTCCTTGGACCTTCTAAAGTGATGCTTGATAACTCGATTTTTCAGGTGATGGGAGATGATATGTAAAAACATTGCTACTTGCTCATCAACAAGCGTGTTTCTTGACGACTTCAATCCCCCTATCGATTCTAACATCTCACATAGTTTAAAAAAGGCAGTTCTATTAATCCAAACTTGTTCAATACAAGTCTCATCACTAGCATATACAAGCCTTTTCACATAATCCCATTTTGCATAAAAATCTAAGGTATAGGACCTAATCCTTGGTCTATAAGTCTGTAGGCTAAGGCTGGCACCCATTCTAAATAAGAACCAAATCGCAATTCTACAGATTTCCAACCATAGTGTCAATGCAATACCAATTCTTTTACGCCTCTCTCGTTGTGCAATTAAAGGCAGACGAGCCATTACTGCAACATATTAAAATTAGAAGACACTATCAAAGAATTGAAGTTACAATTACACATTATCAAATAAAAATTAATTGTTACAAATTTAGAACACACGAAGCAAAAAAGTACCTATTAAATGATATCGTTGCAACTTTAATTACATTTTAAATTTAAATTTCATTTCGTATAAATATATTGATTACTTCATTAAAGCATGTTCAAAGTTTTAACATTGACTACTGACTAATAAAGCATGTTCAAAGTTTGAAAATTGATTAGTTTATTTATTTATGATTAGTTTAATTAAGGTTTTTCTAATTTTAAAACAAATAAAATAAAGAATAAGGATTTGATTTAATCATAAAATATTAAAGTCCTTATTTTAATTATTGATTAGTTTAATTAAGGTTTATAATTATTGAAGGAATTACTATTTTCGCATGAGAACAAATAAATTTAAAGAAATCATAGTTCAGCCTTCATATCAACAACAAAGTTAAGAGATTTTGGTTGGCCAAATTAAAAAAAAAATCTTAAAAGGATTAAATTGTATTACTAAATAATTAGAAGGTTTAATACTGCAATAAATCTATTTTTATTCAAGGGAAGCTAGATCCCTGCTTGCTTTCCCTTATATTAACAAAGTTTAATTAAGGTATCAAAACTTGTTTATTTTTTATTTCCATCTTTTGATTATTTATTTATTCATTTTTGCATATTTTGGTTCTTCTTATGTGCCACAAATTTTGTGGTATGATTGAGAAAAATATTTTGTTAAGCAAGAAAAACTGGAAAGAAGTTTTCAATTAACACAGTTTTGCTTGCTCCAGAATCAAATTTTGAGTATGAAAAGTTTTAGCGAATGTAATTTTAATGGCAGTAAGGTTACAAGGTGGTTGTAAGGTTGTAATTATGAGTGTAAGTCAATTTAAATGAAAATTATAACATATTACTCTGAAAAGCCAACTTTTTTGAATGCTTTTACAGTAATTAAAGGAAAGGTATTTTAATGAAATTAATTACTTGCTTTTACAAGTTTTATCGAATGCTTTTACAATTTTTCTGAATTCTTATATGAATGCTTTTGCTACTTGCTCTTTGATGAAATTAATTACTTGCTTATTTTAATGGCTGACTTTTTCCTTTGTATTATTATGGATTATGTTCAAAACACATGCTCTTGAACTCATACTCTTATCCCAATCTATATGCCTGTTACAGCACGGTTTTAAAATTCTCATTTTATACATTATCACTCAATCACAACTTGGTTGACATTTAACAAAATTAAATTATTATAAACAGGGTAGTCTTGCAAGTAACTCGTTTACAGCATTTGATATCCATTTTCATATTCTACTGACTAACAAATCAAGAACAAATCAAGTTCCAGTTTCATATTCTACTGACTAACAAATCAAGAACAATTTCCAGCAGACAATCAAAACAATTTCCAGAACAAATCAAGAACAATATCAAAACAAAAGCAACAATTTCCAGTTTCATCTTCTACTCACTAACAAATCAATACAAATCAATAACATTTTCCAGCAGACTATCAAAACAATTTCCAGAACAAACCAACAAAATCGAAATCGCCTATAAAGTCTTCAAATATGAAGCAAGCAATCTTATATTCCCAGTCAA
Source organism: Gossypium hirsutum (assembly GCF_007990345.1). NCBI lineage: Eukaryota > Viridiplantae > Streptophyta > Magnoliopsida > Malvales > Malvaceae > Gossypium > Gossypium hirsutum. The sequence continues at coordinate 40,674,854 of NC_053441.1, read as the reverse complement.
ACAGGCTGACTTTGACTTGAAAACCATGGTCACACACATCTTAAAACAATATAAGGCCTGTTACATTAAAATATATAAATCCAATTAAAATCTTTGCAATTTTGAAGGTTTTTGGAACTATGGTATTTTTGTATTGCAGAGTACTAGGAAGCACTGTTATTGTACTAGGAAGCCCTTTTTTTTTCATGATAAATTATTTATCATTTTAGAAAGAAGTATTCAACATCCTGAAAAAATTTGTTACAACCATTTAATGGATGGGTTTTATTAATACAAATAGATAAATATAGACCTTCAAAAAATATATATCTAAATGGCAATGGCCAAAACTGCTAAGATTTAGCTTTTATTTTATGCAAAATGATACTACATTGGAAATTCCTTGTTATAAAAAAGGAATGCATCACATGTGCATGATAGAATTAGTAAAAGTTAAGAGATGGAAGAATAATACTAAACAAAGTCTTAACCTTATTGGTTGTTCTAGTCATTTTTAATTGAAATTTAGGATACCATTAGTTAATCATTCAACTAACACCTGTTACTATTTATATATCAAGAATCATATCATTTTTGTATTAATTATAATGTTTTGTATAAAATTAGTTAAAACTTAATTTTCATGTAAAATTTCAAGCAAGTGGAGTCAAACAATAAGACGGAGCCGAAGAGAGAACTTTTGTCTTATTTATACATGTGGTCTTATATTAATTTTATTGGCAACATCGAGTTCTATTTTAATTAGATGTATTCAATAATTTTTTATGTATGTCGGGCACTAGCGTTTGCAATACATTTCAAGGGAGGATAACCAACTGTTGACCATATAACTAAAATGGTCTTGAACAAGAAAAAGGGGTTGCAGGTGCTCGATGAATCTTCTAAGGAGATGCTAGTAATCTTATAAAACAAGTGGTGTTTTTGCTTAGTTTAATATAATGTAATTTTAACTGTAATTGTAGATGTGATCAGTAATCCCTCTACCTATCAAAATTTGCTGGATTAAACTGAATCAGATAAAGGATGATTACCAACAGGTATCTATGCATAATTCTGTAGAATTAGCATGTTCCATTGGAAAATATTGTTCTAAACTATGACTCTTTTGTTGCAGCAAAGCCTACCATGTTATGAGGTTGAGTCAATTTTGGGCATATTTCAGTTTGATATTTCAATTTTGGGCAATTTTGGGCATATTTCAGCAAAGCTTACAATTATCACCACTGCCTCTAAAGGAATGACAGTCCTTTGCATCACTGCAAGGCTTTTCTATACCAAATTTTCTTACACCTTTAAATAGATATGATTTGAAAAAGGAGTGGAGAAATAGTGGGGATTTTACATATAAAATATAAATAAAACTTTGAATTGAAGGAAACAAATTTTGACATCTAAGTTAAGGGATCAAAGATTAGATCCATTTTGTCCACTGCTTCACAGAAACATCCATGCAATGCATGCATATCTACCCCTCCCTACACCAAAAGCCATATATGCTAAAATTCCATTAAAGTCTAATCGCCTCTTTCTTTATCGCTATTTATCATATTTACAAGATTTAATCAGGAATAAGCCAAAATCGATGAAATTAATAAATAATCCCAACACTGTATCTTCCTGTGCTAAATGATCAAGAAAATAAGTAAGGGATTCAATGATAACAGAGACAGAGATAACAAATCTATATTTCAATCATATACATGCACAACAGTTGAAGATAAACATGCAATCGGGGAAACTAACTTGTAATGAGCAAATCGGGGCAGACTGCAATGAAGAAGAACCTGTAATCAGAAAAGGGGAAACCGATTAGGTTAACAGTGTAATAATCGATGAAGAAGTCAATGCACTAACAAGGCAGTGATTCGAATCTGCTAACATGTAGAAAAAAGCTAAAGACACTAACAAGGCAGGCAATTAAACTCATTACAGAGAGAAAAAGAGAGTTAGAAAAATTAAAGCAGTTTGAGAGCAAAAGAGAGTTAGAAACATTTATCTTTCAGTAGCAGTAACCTGGAAACCCACCAATTGAGAGCAATCGAAAGAGTGACAGAGAGAAAAAGAAAAGAAAAAGGTCGACTGGTTGAAAAGGCCAATCAAAAGAGTGACAGAGAGAAAAATCAAAGAAAGAGTGTGACTGATTGTAAAGAAAAAGAAAAGAAAAGGTTGAGAGACAGAGGGAGCAAATCGGTCGAAACTTGAGCAAATCGGCAGAAGGTAGAAGGAAGGAAGAGGAGATGCAATGGGGAAGCCAATCAGGAGGGTAAAACAGGGAGGGTAAACGATGCAGCACCTAAACTGAGCAAAAGGGATGTATTACAAATCGGTGGATTTCACCGATTAGGTCAGTAATTTATTACACCCGTAATAGCATTACCATGAACCAAACAACGGAATAAAGGGGGCTTAAGTGGGGCCCACCGATTAGGGGTGTATTGGCTATGCCAATACACCCAACCAAACATGCTGTCAGTTTTAAACCACTTATGGATAAACCTATTAATGGGCTAAGCAACTCGTCCGAGCTTAAAGACTCCTTGAGAGAGTTTGGACAATAATATTATGTTCAAAAATAAGCATAAGTAAAAACTATGGGTCCATTTAAAGTATGGGTCGAAATTTGACTTAAATATTCAAGGTCCAAGCTTGGTTCGATCCATATTTTAGTTTGTAATGTTTTATATTATTGTATTTTTATATATTATGTAATTTATAACTCATAAAATTTAAATCTATAATATTATTATAATGTAAACATTAAAAAATATTAAAATGATCATATGTAAAATTGCAATAAATAGATATATATAATTATTAAATATTAAATTAAAAACAACATAAATATATTTTTAAAATTTATTTAAAAATTAATATGATCGGGTTTAAAATGAGTTTGGATTAACTACAAATAGGAGGCTATCTTCCTCATATTTCACACAACAAAAAACATAACTTCTAACATTCTTCTCGTCTCCTTATTCTTTTTTCTCTAAGAGCTTTGTTATTTTACTAAAAATTACATTAGAAAAAGTTTTGTCTAGGGGTTTGGGTTTTAAGTAGGACCGTCTATGACCCCTCCAAACTTTCCTGAGAATTGATCCTTGTGTGGTTTTTCCAGACAAATTTTTCGACCACCTTTAAACTTATGTTGATCTTATTTCTCGTAAATTTAAAAAAAGAGTAATATCAATTAAGTTCCATCTTCTTTATTCGAGTGTACAAATTTGGAAACATTGTGTTAACCTTGGAGGCGATGTCCATTTTCGATTACACTGATCAGGGAAAAATCGCTTCTAAGGTAGGGGTTCTCCACGGCATAGTATTTAATTATTTTTCCTTTATTATTTGTACTTGCGCTAACGTCTTTGTTTTGCAGTAGTAATTTCTAACAATTTGGAAGCGATACTTACTACTATAGAAACAATGTCTCTCATCATTAACAACTACATCTCTGATCTATCCAAACTCAAACCACTAGTGCACCTAATTGAAGATCTATATGAGATGATCGCCGCTGTGGTCTCCAAGATCAACCTGGTAGAAAATGACATTGAGTGGATAGTAGACACATGTGCTTCTAAACATTTATGCGCCAACAGAGAGATGTTCACCAAATTTGAGAATGTAGTCGAAGGTGAACAAGTCTATATGGGTAATTCAAGCAATCCAGAAGTACTCGGTAAAGGAAAGATTTTACTTAAGTTTACTTCTGGCAAAATAATTGCTTTAAATAATGTGTTGCATGTTCCTGTTTTACGTGGAAACTTGATTAGTTGTGGACTTCTGAATAAGACAGATATTAAACTAGTATTTGAATATGAAAAACTTGTACTTTCTCATAATGGAAACTATACAGGAAAAGGTTTTCTAAGTGGAAGGTTGTTTGTGATTGATATTGTGTCTAATGTTTCTACTTCTGCTTACACTATTGAGTCTCTTATGGTCAAAAGATGAAGCTGATAAACCCTTTCTTCTTTATAAAACAAAAGTATAAAATTAACTTGATAGGAGAATAAAATGAGTCAGATCTGAAAGAAGATATAAATATAGCACTAATTTACTAAAAGAAGTATGTGAGAAACATGGCATAATGCATGAGACCACTGCCCTTTATACTTCACAACAAAATGACATAGCTGAAACAAAGAATATAAATTTAAAAGAAATGACAAATGCCTTACTTCTAAGCACTAGCTTGTTTGACAATATGTAGGGGGAGCCATACTTTTTGCAAAACACATTCTTAATAGGGTGCCTCATAAAAAATTAGACTTCACCTCATATGAATTATGAAAAGGTTATGCCCTTAATCTGCAATACTTGAAAGTAGGGGGTGCTTAGCTAAAGTAGGTCTACCCCTGCTTTTAAAAAGAACACCATCGGGTCTAAAAAATTTGATACAATTTTTATTGGTTATGCTTTAAACAATGTGTCATATAGATTTATGTCCTTGCATGATCATTCCATTTGTAAATCTAGAAAAGTTGTTTTCTTTGAAAAAGATTTCCTTTAAAGAAATATGTTATAATGCATGACATATAATTAGATGAACATGCTTTTTCCTCTTCTAGTAAACATGCTAAAGATGCTCAATATGATGATTAACCTAGGAGGAGTAAAAGACAAAAAGCTGCAACTAGTTTTGGTCCTGGCTTCCTTACTTCTTTTATAACCGAAATTGTTGATTTAGACTCAATAAGTGATTCTGTTTCTCATACTTTCTTAATAGATGAGGATCCAAAAACAAATGATGAAGCTGTAAAATCAATTGATGCTAGTTTTTGGAGAGATGCTCTTAACGATGAGCTACAACCTATTATGTCTATTCATACTTGCGAGTTACTGGACTTGCCTAAAGGTTGTAAACCTATTGCTAATAAATGGGTTTCTAGAAATAAATTTAGCCTAGACAATCAATATAAAGGTATAAGGTAAGACTATTTCAAAAATTTGGAGTTGATTTTTTCGATACATACTAAGATCTCAACCATTCGTGTTTTGTTTGCTTTAGCTTCTGTTCACAACGTACTTGTGCATCAGATGGATGTGAAGACTGCTTTCTTTAATGGTGATTTATATTAGGAAATCTATATGGAGAAACCTTTAGGCTTTGTGGAACCTGGGTAGGAAGTCAAAGTATGAAAACTCAAGAAGTCTCTGTATGGTCTCAACAAGCTCCAAAACAATGGTATGAGAAATTTCACAAGACTATCCTTAGTTATGGCTGTGTTGTTAATGATGTTGATGCATGTGTGTATTAAAAACTATTTGGTTTATATTGTGTTATCATAAGTCTATATGTGGATGGCTTATTGATTTTTAGTACACACACAGAAGCCATTAAGGAAACAAAAAATTTCTTATCAACCAAATTCGAAATGACTGACTTGGGAGAGGTAGATGTAATACTAGGGATTAAGGGTACTAAATTAGATAAGGGATTTTCCTTAACCAATCTCATTATATTGAGAAAGTGTTGAAGAAATTTAAAATTTTGATATAATCCCTATGAAAACTCCCTATGACCCTAGCATACAATGAAGAAGAATAAAGGGAAGAGTGTATTGCAACTTGAGTATGCTAAAATTATTGGGAGTCTTATGTTTTTAATGAATCATACTCGTCTAGATATTGCCTATGCTATTAGTAGACTGAGTAGATATACCCATAACTTAAGTGGTGAACATTAGAATGCTCTTAAGCGTTTGCTTGAGTACCTCAAAGGTACGACGACTTGGGGATTGCAATTTATTGGATACCCTGTAGTCCTAGAGGGATACTGTAATGCAAAATGGCTATTTGATAATTATGAGGTCAACTTTACCAGTGGTTATGTGTTTACTTTGGGTGGATCAGCCATTTCTTGAAAGTCTACGAAAAAGACATGTGTTGCTCACTCCACCATGAAATTAGAGTTTATAGCTCTTGATTTAGTCGGGAAAGAGGTCAAGTGGCTTAGGAATCTAGTTACAAAGATTCCTTTATGGGGGAAACCTGCACCTCCTGTGTCTTTATTATGTGACTCACAAGTCACCATTTGTGTTGCTCAAAATCAGGCTTACAATGGCAAGCAAAGGCATATATGAATAAGACATGAATGTGTGAGACATTTAATAAAGAATGGAGTAATCACCTTGGAGTACGTAAGATCTGAGAGTAACCTAGTTGATCCACGAGCTAAAGGGTTATGTAGGAAAATGGTTCTTGATTCATCAAGGGGGATAGGTCTTAAGCCCATTAGTTGAGGAGTTCACGGTGGATACCCAACTTAGTTTTCTAAGTTCAATGTGGTCAAACGAAACCATGGATAGACTCATAATATACATATTTACTTATCCTTATGATGTATAAGGATGAGCTCTGTGCTCTTAATGAGTTCATAGCCCAGAGTTTGGATGGTCTTATTAAGATAGACTTGATAAATTCACCAAATTCATAGGATGAACTTCTAGATGTTTTTAATGAGTTCATAACCCAGATTTCGGGGGTTCCTATTGAGACAAACTTGATGAACTTACCAAATTTATAGGATGAGCCACTAAATGTTCTTAATGAATTCATATATCAGGCTTTGGGTGGTCCTAGTGAGGTAGACTTGATACATTCACCGAATTTTTAAACTGAGAAGTTAAGCTTAATAAATGCTCTTAATGATTTCATAGCCATGGTCTAGGTGGGCTATACTAAGGTAGACTTGATGGAATCACCTATGTAACTGTGAAGGATTAGCCACCTTCTGTGAAAGACATTAGGTCATTTTTCTAGAGCACTTACCAACATCCCAAGGTATAACGACAAAATTGTTGATCTATCGTGGAACTCAATTGGACTTGAGATTAGTCGTGTGTTATGAGTTTACTCTTATTTTAACAAGTTCCAAATTCGTTCACTTCTTAAGATAAGAATTTATCATTTCACTATGTATTAGTGTCAATCTAACAGATACTAGTACTTAAGCGACTAATTCCACTTCTGCATTTTTCCCTATTTTTCAAATATCTTTATTTCTTTGCATTAGTGGGGGAATGTGGGTAATGCAAATAAATCTCACATTGATTGTGTATAGGATAATGAAAGGGTTTAAAATAGACTTACTCCTTACCCTCATTGAGTAATTAGGCTAAAGGCCTAACACACTCACACCGCCGTCGCCGTCTAGCTCGGTGCATGTCGGTGTTAAGACGTGTCTACGACACATACCGCACATGTTTATTTTTGGATAAAAGTCCTGTATTATTTTTCAGAAAGTAAAGAAAAATCTGGTCAACAGAAAATATCTTTTTTTTACTTTTTTAGAAAACTATATATGCCAGTTTTAACTTTTTGCCCCTGCAGTTTTACTATTTTGCCTTTCAACTAACAGTATAAATATGAGGTTGTCTTCCTCATATTTCGCACAACAAAAAACATATCTTCTATCATTCTTCTCGTCTCCCTCGTTCTTCTTTCTCTAAAAGTTTTGTTATTTTACCTAAAATTACATTAAAGAAAGTTTTGTCTAGGAGTTTGGGTTTTAAGCGGGACCGTCTGTGACCCATCCAAAATTTCCTAGGCATTTATCCTAGTTTAGTTTTTTCGACCAAATTTTCCAGCTACCTTTAAACTTATGTTGATCTTTTTTCTCATAAAATTTAAAAAGAGAAATATAAATTGAGTTCCATCTTCCTCATTCGGGTGTACGAATTTGGAAGCTGTAATGCCCCAAAATATAAGTTTTTAATGTCTGCATGTTATGATACAAATTGCTTGTTTGCTTTAATGGCTAAGTGATTTGGGTGTGTATAGGAGTGTTTGAGAAGCCTAGGTTCAAGTTTTGGCTTTTGCAGAGTTTTTAATTTTTCTCTTAAATGAACCTGGACGCTAGTATATAAGCTTTAAAAATAATAGTGTTTATTTTACGACACAGCAAGAGCTTGTGGTCTAGTGGCAAGGTGGTGTGTTGAGTAATTGTGAGGTCTGAGGTTCAAGTCCTATGTTGGGCAGTAGAGTATTTATTTTGCTATTTGAGCTGGGTAGGTGGTGGAGTTGGATTAGATTACTGCTTAAGGGAGTTTGAACTGGTCATAGAGGGGGTTGGGAGGATTTGATGGAGAAAATCAAGGAGTTTGTGGGAGAGGAGGAGAGTGTGCCGTTTGGGGGGTATTCCAACTTGGAAAATCGACTGGGGAAGGGGTTTTGTGCCGAATTTGCTCTTTAGTTAGAAGGGTAATCGGTTTGGGGGTCTTTCTTTACTCTGTTGCTTCAATTTTGTTTAATTTTTCTCTCTCCCTTTATTTTGTGCCGATTTTTGCAAAGGACCTTGGGAACCTCTCGGGTTTGCTCATCTACTTTTTCCTACTTTTCCTATCTTTTTCTTTTTGATTGGGGTGGCCGAATAGTTTTTGTATCCTCTACCAGATCCTTTTTCCTCTTTCTTCTTCTTTTTGTGTCGAATCTTCTCTTCTCATCTCTTCTTCTCCTCTCCATTTTTGTGTTGCAAGTATTGTTGACTACCGGTAAGTTCTGCTTTTCACTCTGTCCTCTTCTTTTCTCTTCCTAAAATTGGATAGCCTCTTCCATAATACTTTGATTTTTGACTGTTGATGTTTTTCTCTCGATACGTTGCTTGTTGCGGTGTTAAGGTTTTCCTCGAGGTGTGGTGCAGTTTGAGCGTTGTAAAGTCGTCGATATCTCCCTCATTCCTTGATCAAGGTAGGTAGGCTAGCCTTCTTTTCTGTGATGGCCGAATATTATATGGTTCTGCATATGATCATGTGTGGTTTCCAACCACAGAAATACGCAATACTGTTTAATGAGGGGTTGTATTCCAGATATTTGTCGGCAAGGTTGAAGTCGATCGTCATCGGTTGTAAAAGAGGGCTGAGCCATTTTTGTTAGTCGAGGCAAGTGTTAGTTTAGTTTTGGGTCAAGGTTGTAAAAGAAGGGGATTAGCCTTATTGTTTATCGATTTATGGAAAACGTGTTTGGATGCAGATTTTGGGGTATTCGGGAATCTTAGTGCGTTTTCACAAACAGGTGTGCGATTGAGACCACACTGCAAAGCGGCAAGAGCCGAAAAGCTATGAACACGGCGATTGAGACCACACGGGTGTGCGAACGCTCGAGTGCTAAGCCTAACTTTCGATTCGTGGGTAAATTATTGAAATACCCTCGAAGGGTAAAATTATCAAAATACCTTCGATGGGTAAAATTACCAAAATACCCTCGATGAGTAAAATTACCGAAATACTCTCGAAGGGTAAAATTACTAAAATACCCTCGAAGGGTAAAATTACCGAAATACCCCTAATGGATAAAATTACTAAAATACCCCTAAAGAGTAAAATTATTAAAATACCCTCGATGGGTAAAATTACTAAAATACCCTCGAAGGGTAAAATTATCAAAATACCCCCAAAAGGTAAAATTATCGAAATGCCCCTGAAGGATAAAATTACCGAAATACCCTTGATGGGTAAAATTATCAAAATGCCCCCGAAGGGTAAAATTACCACTATATCCCTAGGAGATAAAATGTTTGTTAAGGCCTTATGCTATGTATGATCGTTTTGCTTTATGATAATTATATTACTGTTACTGAGTATGACATATTGCATACACGTATGATTTATGACATGACATACTGCATAGGGTTGGGATTCTGATATAGGGGAAGTGTACTGTTCTGGCAGCTCTGCTGCGATACTGTTGCTGGCAGCTTTGCTGCGTTATTGATACTGGCAGCTTTGCTGCGATATTGGTGTGTTGGCTAGGTGGGTCGATTTTATCCCCACATGGTGTATTGGTGGTACGGAGTGGTGTGTTTGCTGGATTGGAATAGGTTGCATTACTGCATTTGTACTGGTTAATGTATTGGGCTAAGGCCCACACTCTGTAATTGTGTTGTGCTATGGCCCACACACTGCTACTGTATAGGGCTCAGGCCCAGACTGATTCTGCATGTTGTATGCTGATTGTTTGGTAGAGGATTACACATTGAGTTTTTCGTAAACTCACCCTCTCTTCTAACTGTGCAGGTAATCTTCAGACATAGGCGGTTTGGTGCAGCGAGAGACTCGGAGGTGGCCACACAATCATTGCTGTACACCTTAGCTTCTATTTTTATTTTAATTAATAAGTTGGGTTTTGGTTTTTGTAATAAGGCCTTTTAATTTGGTTTTAAATTTTTAATTGGGTTTTTACTTTTATATTTTATATTGCTAATTATTTGAAAATAGATTTTCAAAATAATTACTATTTTCAAGGACACGAGCTTTAAACGTTAGAGTTTTTAACATGCTTCCGCATTTTAAATCAATTTAATATAACAAGAAGAAGTTAACAAAGCAAGCATATGAATAAGTGCTCCGTTGTTTATTAATAAGAGGTTTCCAAAAATAAGAAATGAGTTTGTCAACAAGCCAAATTTTCGAGAGACACTTCAATGTGACACACCAGATACGACCATAATGTCTAGGCCTGGTTTGGGATATTACAAAAGCACTATGTTAACCTTAGGGGAGATGATTTGTCGTAATTTGATACATCAATTTAGGCTCTCCATTACATTTAAGCAGTTTATTCTCAAGCAACTTAAGTGTCTTATATATATATTTTTTGTCCATTTTTAATTTTGTTGTTAATAAATTTTTTTTCTTAGTTTTAAGTCATTTTTGCGACACAAATTGGCCAATCGTGTCATAGGGAACCTAAAAATTTGATTGAGTGTTATAGGGAGTTGATAGTAGCCTGAACGTAAAGAAAACATCACTTGGTAGGGAGGTATCGTGATATCAAAGCATGGAAGTCGTGATACCCCTAACAATGCTAAAATGAGGAGATATAGGTCATCTATAGTGGTATCTGATACCAAACCATGGGTATTACGGTACCGAGACCTCCAATACTCCTAATCTCAAGCCTATTGTGGGTATCACGATAACCAAGCGTGACAAGTGAAAAAACTATAAGGACAATTTTGTCTCCAAACAAGCATTTGTCTTCTTTTTACTTAAGGAAAAAATGGTCATTGTTAGGTTAAATGATAGTGGACTATAAATACAACACTATAAGCCTTTCATTTAAGATTTTATTAGTTAATAGTTTCCTCTAGTTTTCCATAGTTTTAAGGTTAGGTTTTCTTTTCATTTTTAATTTAGGCTTTCTCTTTTCTTTTTAGAGTAGATTTTATTCTTGTAATTTTCTTTCTTGTTTCTTGGAAAAAACTTTGTAAATGAAGATGGATGAAACTTTTGGGTGCCATTGGTTCCACATTTAAATGTGCATTTCTTATCCTTATCTCTATATTGTGCTTATTAATTGTTTGATGAAATATTCGTTTGGATATAAGTTTTATCATGTGCTAAATTGTTAGATGGTTGGGTTGATTGGTTGTTTGTTAGCTTAAGTTAATGTTTATTATTGATTAGTTGGTTGTTCGATTATATTGAAATGCTTAATACATTAGAATTGACGGCTTTATGGAAAAACCTAGATAAACGAGACCAAGAGGAGAGTTTATCCTTAGATGGTTCGATATAGTTTTACAGAGTAGTGAGATTGAAAAGTAGGGGTGTGCAAATTTTTCGGTTAACCAACCAAATTCGATTAATCAGTCAATTAACCGAAAAAATTTAGTTGGGGTCAACTAATAATTTTTTGGAAGTTTGGTTAACGGTTAATTCTGTTCGAAATCGATCAATTAACTGAATTAACCGAATTTAATAAATAATATTATAATATATAAATATTAGGCCACTACCCACCTAGACCCAAGCCCCAACAACCACCGGCCTAGCCTAATATAAACCTAATGAATCCAATATATATATATATAAACCCAACCCAACTCAATCCTAAAAACTACAAATAATTTAATAAATTAATAAATAAAAGTAAAAATTCTAAAACTAAAACTAAAAATCACGATTCAAACTTCACCTTATTCAAAATCCTTAAAACCCTAACCCTTTCAAAATCCCTAATTTGAAAGCTCCCAAAATCTCCAGTATCAGTCACCTCCGGGAATCGTCTGGCGCCACCAATCACACCTTCCGGCGTCCACCAGATCACCATCATTGTTCCAATTCCAACTCCTTACACTCTCTAATGTAACCTAAAAAGCTCCAAAATTTCTTCAAAGTTTACTCTTTTTCACATTATTCTTCAGTTTCCACCATTGGAATCCTCAAAGAGGTACCGTATTTCTTCACTCGATCCCCTTTTTCCCTTTATTATTGCTTAAACAAAAATTATTTTTCCATCTAAATTGACCTAGATTTGATGGCTCATGATATATCCTTTAAAATACTGATCTTGAAATCTTATTGTTGTTGAAGTGTTAGTATGATTCTGTTTAGGTTTTGATGAATTGGGTAGATATGGTTTTTGGGTAAATCGACCTAGATTTGATGGCTCGTGATATATCCTTTAATTTGTTTTTGTTAATTGCAGCCAAAGAAGTGGTGAAAGCAAATAATTTAGCTAAAAAATCATTGTATTGCACGGGCGAGTTGAGGTAGGCTTTTCCTCTCAGGTTTGTAGATGTCTATGCTCCTTAAATGATTGCAAGAATATTTGAAAAAATAATAAGCACCTATAGCTCTTAATGTATAAGTTTTAGCTTTCTTGAACATAAACCAAGAGAATATTGAACTACATAAAGGGTTATTCTGAATTAAGTAAGAAAACAATTAAGCATTGAAAAGCATGATTGATAGTTCTTCATCTGTTAGTAAAACTTGAAATCTATTAAATTCAGCTACATTAATATGATTGAAATGTAGACTCTAGCTATGTTGACTTTTTATGTATGCTATACCCCTACTAGGATCCTTATATATATAATATGAATTAAGCATTGAAAAACATGATTCATGTAAAGTTGTGTACGTGTCAATGTTCTTGGACTCGTTAAATGGATAATCATGTTTTCTTTGCAAGAGATCATCTATAGTAAGGAATGTAAGGCCATTAGGATCATTCGAACTTGTTTGATATTTGTAGTTTACTGGTCTACATTTTCATGTAATGCAAAGATAATGCTTTTTGTCTTTTATTATCGAAGGCCAACATCAAGTAATTTTGCCAATGGTATTTGGTCATTGTTTCATGGTTTTCTATGGCAGCTTCTTTGCTCAATATTGAGTATTGACCATGCTTTGAAATATGTTAGTAATAACTTGATTTTTTTCATTTCTTTTTTCCAGTATACGAGGAATACAAGTTAGTGACCTAAAAGTTTTGAAAGAAAAACTTGAACAAGAAGTAACCTGCCAAGGACTTATGTTTTATAATATTAGTGGAATTTATAATTTACTATTTAAGCATATGTATCAATATTTTGTAATTTGGTTCTGTAATTCTACAGATGAATGTTGTAAGTGATTCAGTTCAAATATTTGATTTTTTTTAAAATAGTTTGAATTCTATTTTTTTGTTGGCTCTGTAATTTTGAAGATGAGTTTTGTAACTGATTTAGTTCTAGTATTTTGATTTTTTATTTTTTCTTAAAATTTTCAATTATTAGAGTTTCCATTTGGCTCTATAATTTTGTAGATGAGTATTGCAACTGATTCCCCAGTACACTCATCTAGCAGTGATGACATTGTTGTATTAATTAACTATTTGCTCGTTTCTTAATTTGGAATTGAAAAAGGAGTAAAATAGAGTAGCATCCCATGTTCTATGTTTTGAAGATAATCCATCATTGTAGGTCCATTTAGGATCACTTCACATGCATACTTGTGTTGGTTAATTTCATTTCTCATCAATCAACAAACTGGAACAACCCCTTTTTAGTGAAATCAGAATAGTGGTTTCAGGACCACAAATCTGAGGCCGGAAGAAAATTTATTTTAATATTATTTTATGGTCTACAGTATGATAGGAATACCGTATAAAAATTTTGTTAAGAAATTTTACTGAGTTCATGTTTAATTTGATGAAATGGACCAAATTGCATAAAGTAAAAAAGTTGAATTCTAGTAGCTAAAGGTACCAAATAGCTATGGGATTCAAATTTGGAGGTCCTTATATGGAAAATAGACCATTTAGAGGATTTTGTAGATAAGGATGATTATTCATCATTAGAAATTAATGAATTATTAAGGTTAATTTTGGAAAGATGATTAAATAAACGATGATAAATGAACTAAATAATAAAAATATCATAATTTTTCATCATCTTTCCTAAAATAAGACATGGAAACCCTGGCCATGGTAGTTGAGCTCAAGCAAGCTTATTTTGCTTAATTAGGTGAGTGTTCTTGTCATGTTTTTAATGATTTTTAATTTTTCGAGATTGTAGTAGCTTAATCTAGCTATCTCAGGGATTAATTTGTAAAACTATCAAAGTAATAGGGTTGTTCCATAGATAAACCACTTTTGTAAAGTGAATTTTGATGAAATTATGATTTAGGGACTAAATTGAAAAGATGAAAATCCATGGAAAAATTCTAAATTTTATGAAACACATGGGCTTCTATTATTATACATGAAAATTGGCTAGGCTTGAAATAATGATTAAATTGTATGAATTTCATTATTCGAGCCTACAGACAAAATCGTAATTAATTAAAAGTATAGAGGCAAAATATTAATTTTCCCTAAGATGTGTATTAGACTGAATTGAATGTGAAATTTTATTAAATTGAGCTAAATTCATTCGTATAGATCTCGATAGACCTGGTACAGAATTGGATAGAGGAAAAGAAAATGCAACAGATTTGTAACTTACAAATCTACGAACACTTGTCGAGGTAAGTTCGTGTAACTAAATTGTATGTTTATATCTTTAAATTGAATGTTATGTTGTGAAATGTATAATTGTCATGTATAAGTATTGATCACATATCCGTAAATATCTAACAAGTACCAAGTCCCGTTTGAACCTAAGAAATTCGATGGATGCAAATGACATGGTCATTAAGGGTTTCCGCATTGGTTGTGGTCCTGCATGTATCACCCCTAACCCATATTCATCGTCAGAACAAGGTTACGGAGCATTACCAAAATATACAGATCAAACACAGACATTTCATATTATTTAACACTCATATCAGAAATTATTCATAAAGTCTCTTATATGAGCCCTCGAGGCCCAAAACATGCATTAGAAACAAGTCGGGACTAAACTGGGTACTTAGAGAATTTTTTTGCAAAATTTAAATTTTTTTTCGAGATGCAAGGGACACACGCAAAATTTTGAGCATTCTGTTTTAAAATTTAAAGATGCAGGGGACACACGACCAAACCACACGCCCATGTGCTTGGCCGTGTGTCCATGTCTCTGCCCGTGTGTACGAAATAGGCCATTTTCAAGCCTTATTTCTCACCCAATTTGTCTTCCACCTACATTCACACCTCATCACATTCACAAGCCAATACAATGCATTTAAATCAAGCCAATACCAAGTATCATGCATAACATATCAATACATATGACTAAGTCTTTAGTTTTATCAAATTAACCTAATACTTATAAAATCATCTTTGTACTAAATATGCCATTTCATTCATTCATCAATATATCTATATGATTTCTATCACTTATTCATTTCAAACATATATAAACTCTTATATCTCACCAAAACACATCTATCACAAG
Organism: Gossypium hirsutum; assembly: GCF_007990345.1. Lineage (NCBI taxonomy): Eukaryota > Viridiplantae > Streptophyta > Magnoliopsida > Malvales > Malvaceae > Gossypium > Gossypium hirsutum. Next base: position 40,659,268 of record NC_053441.1, on the reverse strand, counting down.
CTATTCCAATCGCTAGTTACAACCAAAACACATACATGCCATCAATGGCCCAATTCAACCTATACATGCCATTATAACCAAAATTTAGTTCGTTACATATACCGAAATGAGCTGAAGGATAGTGTGAGATATCTCCGCCAAGCTTCCAATCCAACGAGTTTCCGAATTACTATAAAACAGAAGAAATAAAATAGAGTAAGCATTTAAATGCTTAGTAAATTCGTATAACGGGAAATTAACTTACCATTCATTTACATTTAAGGTAAGCATACAAAATACATCCAAAGTAATTTGGCAATTAGCCTCAGCACACATAATCTCATCAAACAAGTTAGTCATGTATTTCACATGAATTTCAGAAACATGTAGAAGCTCATCAAATATCAAATTTCCATGTTCATAACTTTCCTCATCTTGTGATCACATATATCAATTTACATGTATTTCAAGTATATGGGTAATAAATTCACTTTGAATACATATATTTTCTCATATCAAGATTTTGCCCATTGAATCATTTAAAATATCAATGGATACACAGGTAGTACACTCTAAGTGTACAAATCTGAAATCCGTCAATTCATATTCGAGAATGCTCATATGAGTACATAAACAATAAGCTCTCTCTCAAGCCATATAATGGGAAGCTCATGTGCGCCATGTAACGGGAAGCTCATACGAGCCAATATCAGGAAGGTTTAAGCGAGCTAATATCTGGAAGCTCTGGAGAGCCAATTAATGGGGAAGCTCATGAAAGAGTCTTCAATCGGGAAGCTCCGAAGAGCCATATATCGGGACGCTCATAAGAGCTACGGTGTGTCCACAGCACATGCAGGATCACAACCAACCAAGATGCTCCGAAGAGCTATTAACGGGAAGCTCGCAAGAACCAAATAATGGGAAGCTTGTGAGAGCCAAATATCGGGATACTCATGAGAGCTAATAATGGGATGTTCTTTTGAGCTGTGGTGTGTTCACAACACATGCAGGACCACAACCAATTCGGGAATCCTGTACCCATCAAATTTCATTATTTAAACGAGACTTAATATTTGTCGGGTATTGTCGGATATGTAATCTATTTCATATACATAGCAATTACACAATTCACATATACAACATTCAATTCAAACATATAAATATACACAATTTAGTTACAAGAACTTACCTTGACAATGTTCGTGTATGCAAAATCTACTAATCCGACACTTTTTCTTTTCCTCGATCTAACTCCATATTTGGTCTATCCGGATCTATATGAATAAATTTAACATCAATTTAATATAATTCATACTCTATTCAATCTAATACGCATCTTTGGAAAAATTACCATTTTGCCCTTATACTTTTAATTAATTATGATTTCATCCCTAGGCTCAGAAAATAAAATTCATGCAATTTAATCCTTATTCCAAGCCTAGAAAATTTATATATATATCAATAACAACCCATGAATTCCATAAAATTCATAATTTTCCATGAAATCAACATCTTTTCAATTTAATCCCTAATCATGATTTCATTAAAATTATTTAATAAAATAATTTTAAATACCCATCAACATTTCAAATTCATCATATAATAACTAAAATCATATGAAATCATCAATGGTAACTTCCAAAATTTTCAATAAAATCAAAAACTAAGGTAAAGGTTAATTGGACCTAATTGTAACAATCTCAAAAACATAAAAATTTCATGAATCACAATTTGAAGAATCAGCTTAACCCTCTTCAATGGCCTTTTTAGAATAGAAAATGACAATGAAATTGTCTAGAAACCTTTAATTTCCATTTGTTTTAATTTAATTTCAACTTATTTACAATTTTTCCCTTAATTTAATTTATTGTTTTTCTTGTGTTATGACGCCTATATTTATGCCTTAAGTCCTCCCTTATTTATTAGTTGAGCTATTTAGTTCTTAACTACCATAATTAGCAAGTTTTGTACCTTTTTCAATCTAGTCCTTTTTAACAATTTAGACTTGTAATTGGTGAAATTTCTTAACGAAATTTTTATACGACATTCCTATCAAACTATAATCTATAAATAATATTAAAATAAATTCTCTTCTGACCTCAGATTTGTGGTTCCAAAACCACTATTTCGATTTCACTGAAAATGGGTTGTTACACTTCATGAGTTGCAGACACACCATAGCTCTTATGAGCGTCCCAATACTTAGCACTCACGAGCTTTCTATTATTTAACTCTAACTAGCATTCTGATAGATAGCTCTCTTGAGCTTCTTGATTAATGGCTCTCCGGGGCTTCCAAATATTGGCTTGCATGAGTTTTCTGAATTTGGCTCTCTTCAGCTTTCCGTTTATGGCTCGCATGATCTTCCTGATATTTGGCTTGCATGAGCTTCTCGTTATATAGCTCACATAAGCTTCCTGTTATATGGCTTAGAAGAGCTTCCCATTTACATGCTCATATAAACATTCCTGAATATGAATTGACGGATTACAGATTTGTACACTTCGTGTGTACTACCTATGTATCTATCGATATTTTAAATGGTTCAACGGGCAAAATTCTAATATGAAATGATATGTGTACAAAATGAAATATTACCGTATATGCCTGAAATACATGAAAATGATGTCACCTGATATGTTGAAATATGATATGAAAGATACATGTGTATTAAACTTGCTTGATGACTATGTACATTTGTGATTATGAGTTATTATATGAATAACATGGTTGATAAGGATATGTATTTAGGCATTTGGCCAAATTGATTTGAGCATGTTTAGTTTACTTACCTTAAATGTGAATAAATGGTAAGTTAAATTCCATGTTATACGAACTTACTAAGTTTAAACGCTTACTTTATTTTATTTTTCCTTGTTTTATAATAACTCGGAAGCTCGTTAAGGTTAGAAGCTGGTCGAAGCTACATCACACTATCCATCGGCCCATTTCGATACATATAGAAAACTAATTTTGGTTATAATGGCATGTATAGGGTAATTTGGCCAATGTTGGCTTATAAGCATTTTGTTGTAAATAGCCTTGGAATGGCTTGAGTTGGACATATTTTGATGTGTATATATGTGTGGCCTTATCATGTTTGTTGTGTGTTTGATATGGTTAAGTGATGAATAATTTATAGGTATGTTGATGATTGGGTTGAGCTAGTATGTTTGATATAAATAAACATACATGTGATTTTGATTAGTTTAGTAAGATGGATAATAAGGTATAAGTAGAGATATGTTATGAATAAAACTTGATTTTGGCTTGACTTGGGTGCCTTATTATGGTATATTGATGTTCAAAAATGATTGATTAGTTGATGGAAAATTTAGAGTGAGAAATGTGACTTGGAAATGACCTATTTTCATCCATACGAGCAGAGACACGAATGTGTGTCTCGACTGTGTGTCCCCTGTATTTTTTAATTAGAGTAAAATAGAATGCTCGCATGGTCTGGCACACAAGCTTGTGAAATGACCGTGTGACCCCTGCAGCTTATTTATGCAAGTCAGTATGTTTACACAGCCTAGCACATGGGCGTATGGCTTGGCCCTGTGACCCAAGTTAGTGAGCTCATAATTTTGGACCTGGGCTGAAACATGGTCGTGTGCCCCTATTTCAAATGCCCACACGACCTGAGACACGGGTGTGTCTCTTGACCGTGTGAGACACACGACCTAGCCACACGGGCGTGTGTCCTCTGTACATTTAAAAAATTTTAATATTTTTTGAAAAATTTTATGAGTACCTGATTTAGTCCTGACTTGTTTCTAATGTGTATTTTGGGTCTCAATGGCTTATATAAGGGACATTATGATTGATTTCTGATATAAATGCTATATGATATGAATTATCTATTTATTTAATCTGTGAATTCTAGTAATACTCCATAACCCTATTCTGACAACATATACGGGTTAGGGGTGTTACATTTATTAGTATCAGAGCCATGGTTTAGTCGATTCTTAGACAAACGTGGCATAAACACGTCTAGCTATACATGCCATTATATAACCTGTGATAGTGTAATATCTCCTAACCATTTTAAAACATGTTTTTCATATAGCAATGTCATCCAATGCTATATGATAGTGTGATTTTGAAAAAGCTGAATGTAATGCTCAAGCCTTTGTGCAAAGAGTAGCCTCGAGTAGTAGAAGGCCTGTATCTGAGGGCCGAAGAGGACAAGCTAAAGAAGCCTTCTTCCAAATGATGAATGAATGGTTTACTGAATATGTAAGAACAAATCCAGCTGTGTAACAACTCCCACTCCCTCTTACTCTTCAATCGGTTCCCAATATGCCTCAAGGTACATAACTTATTAAAACTGGTAAGCCTCCTGTTGATAAAATTCATAAGTATAGAGTAGAAGAATTCATAGCTACAGCTGAAGATGATCCTGAAATAGCAGAGTTTTGGTAGAAAATACCATCCGAGTTCTTTATAAACTATCTTGTACACTGACTGAATGTCTTACATGTGCAGTATCTCTGTTAAAAGATTCAGCTTACTAGTGGTGGAATACATTGATTTCTGTTGTGCCGAAAGAAAGAGTTACTTAGGAATTTTTCCAAACTGAGTTTCGGAAGAAATACATCAGTCAGAGATTTCTTGATCAGAAACGTAAAAAAATTTTGGAGCTTAAATAGGGGCATATGACAGTATCTGAATATAAATCGAAATTTGTTCAACTGAGCAAGTATGCTAGAGAATGTATCCCGACTGAAACTACAATGTGTAAGCAGTTCGAAGACGGTTTAAATAAAGACATAAAATTATTGGTCGGGATTTTTGAGTTGAAGAAATTTGTTATACTGGTTGACCAAACATATAAAGCTGAAGAGTTGAGTAAAGAGAAAAGACAAGCTGAGATTAAAGCCAGAACTTCAAGCAAAAGATTTACGGAAAAGTCATACCAGTCAGCATCAAAGAAATCAAAGAAATATCATTACCATTCTACTACTTTTGTGGGATACTCCGGTAGAGACAGAGGTACCCGAGCTCTATTCCTAGATCTCAAGCTACATCTATAGGGAGTGCAGAAAGTGTTAGAAACACTAAACCCAGGTGCAAACATTGCAATAAGCTACATTTTGGTGAGTGTAGAATGAAGAGTGGAGCTTGTTTCAGATCTGGTTTTTTTGACCACTATCTTAGAGATTACCCGGAGAAACCTGAAAAGATACTATTCAAACTTCAAGATCGAACAACACAGCTACGAGAGGTAGACCACCTCATAATCCCGAAAATGTGAGTGGTAGTCGTGGTACGATAAAAGATTCAATTGTAAGATCTGAAGCATGAGCACCAGCTAGGACTTATGCTATTCGTGCACATGAAGATGCCTCTTCGCTAGATGTTATTACTGGTACTTTCTCTCTTATTGATACTGATGTAACTACATTAATTGATCCTAGTTCAACTCATTCATATATTTGCATGAATTTAGTATCTTGTCAAAACTTACATGTTGAGTCCACTGAATTCGTGGTTAAAGTATTAAACCCCCTAGGGAAGTATGTGTTGGTTGATAAAATTTGTAAGAACTGTCTGTTAATGATACAGGGTTACTGTTTCTTGACTGATTTGATATTATTACTATTTGATGAATTTGATGTGATTCTGGGTATGGATTGGTTAAATCCGCATGATGCCGTGGTAAATTGTAAACAAAACATATTATGTTGAAATGCCAGAATGGTGAAATGCTCTATATTGAATCACATAAAATGGATGGGTTGTCTAATGTGATATTAACTATATCAGCACGGAAATATGTGAGAAAATGTTATGGTGCTTATCTTGCTTATGTGTTGGATACTAAAGTATCTAAACCAAAGATTAAACCAGTGCCAGTGGTTTGTGAGTATCCTGATGTGTTTCCAGAGGAGTTGCCTGGATTATTGTCGGTTAGAGAGGTCAAATTTGCTATAGATCTTGTATCGGGGAAAACACCAATATCGATAGCATCGTATAGAATGACCTTTATAGAATTAAAAGAGTTGAAAGCACAGTTACAAGAACTGACTGATAGAGGTTTTGCTCGACCAAGTTTTTCACCTTGGGGTGGATCATTGAGATTATGTATTGATTATCGACAACTTAACAAAGTTACTATCAAGAATAAGTATCGACTACCTTGTATTGATGATTTGTTTGATCAGTTGAAAGGAGCCACAATGTTTTCAAATATTGATCTTCGTTCTGGTTATTATCAGTTATGAGTGAAAGAGTCGGATGTGTCGAAAACAATATTTTGAACCAGGTACAGACATTATGAATTTCTTATAATGTCATTTTGCTTAACTAATGCACTTGCAGTGTTTATGGATTTAATGAATAGAATGTTCAGACCGTATTTGGATAGATTTATTGTGGTGTTTATTGATGATATTCTGGTATATTCCCGAGATGATACTGAACATGCTGAGCATTTGAGAATTGTTCTGAAAATTATGTGTGATAAATAGTTGTATGTTAAATTTAGAAAATGTGAATTTTGGCTTCGGAAAGTTGGTTTTCTGGGACACAGAGTTGATCCAAATAAAATTTCAACAATTGTTAATTGGAAATCACTGAAAAATGTATCTGTTCTAGGATTAGCTGGTTATTATCAGAGATTTGTAAAAGGGTTTTCGATGATAGCTACACCAATGACATGGCTATTACACAAAGATGTGAAATTTGATTGGTCTAATAAATGTCAGGAAAGCTTTGACCAGTTGAATGCCCTGTTGACTGAAGCACTAGTTCTGGTTCAACCTAAATCGAGTAAGGAATTTGTGATTTTTAGTGATGCATCATTGAATGTTTTAGGCTGTGTTTTGATGCAAAAAGGTAAAGTAATAGCCTAGGCTTCCAGAAAGCTAAAACCACATGAAAAGAATTACCCGATACATGATTTAGAATTGGCATCTATTGTTTTTGTGCTAAAAATTTGGCGACACTATTTATTTAGTGAAAAATGTCATATATTTACCGATCATAAAAGTTTAAAGTATCTGATGTCACAGAAAGATTTGAATCTGAGACAATGCAGATGACTTGAATTGTTAAAATATTATGACTTAGTTATTAATTATCATCTAGGGAAGGCAAATGTAGTTGCAGAAGCTCTGAGTAAGAAGTCTTTGTTCACCTTGCGAGCAATGAATACTCAATTATCATTGTCTGATGATGGCTTGATTTTAGCTGATTTAAAAGCTAAACCAACATTTCTACAGCAGATCTGTGAAGCTCAAAAAAGTGATAATAAGTTGCAAGCTAAACGGGTACAAGGTAAGTGAACTTCTAATTCAGAATTTTAGATAGGACGCGATGATTGTCTGTTATTCAAAGGCAGAGTTTGTGTACCGAAGAATTTAGAGCTTGTACAGAAAATTTTGCATGAATCTCACAGTGGTACTATGTCTGTTCATTTGAGGAGTAATAAAATGTACAATGATTTAAAACAAATGTACTGGTGGTCGAGAAAGAAACGTGATATTTTTAACTTTGTATCTAGATGTTTAATATGTCAGCAAGTTAAAGCTGAACATCAGGTGCCTTTAGGATTGTCACAACCAGTGACGATATCGAAATGGAAGTGGGATAGAGTTACTATGGATTTTATATTGGGATTACCTCTATCTCCGAAAAAGAAAGATGTCATATGGGTTATTGTTGATCGATTGATGGAGTCTGCACATTTCATTAGGTACGTATGGATTTATTCCAAAATAGATTAGCAGAATTATATGTTTCTATGATTGTTAGGTAACATGGAGTACCAATCTCCATTATTTCAGATAGAGATCTGTGTTTCACATCCCGGTTCTGGAACAAGTTACAAGAAGCTCTGGGTATCCAATTAAATTTTAGTATCGCATTTCATCCTCAGACTGATGGTTAATCTGAACATGTGATTTAGACTCTTGAAGATATGCTTCGGTCCTATGTTTTAGAATTCGAAGGCAATTGGGAAAAATATTTGCCGTTAGTTGAATTTGCGAATAATAATAGTTTTTAGTCAAGCATTAAAATGGCACCGTATGAAGCTCTATATAGTCGTAAATGTAGAAAACCATTGTATTGGACTGAGCTCGGTGAGAAAAAGATACATGGAGTTGATTTGATCCCTGAAATTGAGGAAAAAGTGAAAGTGATCCGAGACAGCTTAAAAGCAGCTTCTAATCGTCAAAAATCCTATACAGATCTCAAACATAAAGAGATAGAATTTCAAGTTGGTGACAAAGTATTTTTTAAGTTTCACCTTGGAAGAAAGTTCTTTGGTTTGGCCGTAAAGGCAAATTAAGTCCACGATTTATCGGGTCGTATGAAATTACTGAGAGAATTAGACCTGTTGCATACCGATTAGCTTTACCGTCAAAATTAGAAAAGATTCATAAATTTTTTCATGTGTTTATGTTACGATGGTATCGGTCAGACCCTTCACATGTTATCTCCCCAATGGATGTCGAGATTTAGCTTGACATGACTTACAGTGAAGATCCAATCAAAATTTTGGCAGGAGAGGTGAAAGTTGAGAAATAAAAAAGTAGCTTTAGTAAAAGTTCTTTGGCAATGGCACGGAATAAAATAAGCTACCTGGGAACCTGAAGAAACTATGAGAAAATAATATCTGAACCTCTTTACTGGTAATATTTTCGAGGACGAAAATTCTTTTAGGGAGAAAATTATAACAGCTCATTTTTAGTGAAATCGAAATATTGGTTTTGGGAGCACAAATCTAAGGCTGGAATAAAAATTATTTTAATATTATTTTATGGTCTACAGTATGATCGGAATATCGTATAAAAATTTTATTACGAAATTTACTGATTTCATGTTTAATTTGATGAAAAGGACCAAATTGCATAAAGTGCAAAAGTTAAATTCTAGTAGCTAAAGGTACCAAATAGCTATGAAATTTAAAATTGGATGTCCTTATATGGCAAATAGACCATTTAGAGGAGTTAGTAGATAAGGATGATTATTCATCATTGGAAATTAGTGAATTATTAAGGTTAATTTTGGAAAGATGATTAAATAAAAGATGATAAATGAACTAAATAATAAAAATATCATCATTTTTCAACATCATTCTTAAAATAAGACAAGGAAACCCTAACCATGATAGTTGAGCTCTAGCAAGCTTATTTTGCTTAATTAGGTGAGTATTCTTGTCATGTTTTTAATGAGTTTTAAGTTTTCGATATCGTAATAGCTTAAACTATCAAAGAAATAGGGTTTTTCCATGGATGAATATAGTTGAATTATGAAGTTTTATGGTAGAAAATGAAAGGTTGTTGATAGATAAACCACTTTTGTAAAGTGAATTTTGATGAAATTATGATTTATGACTAAATTGAAAAGATGAAAATTTATGGAAAAATTCTAAATTTTACGAAATACATGTGCTGCTATTGTTATACATGAAAATTGGCTAGGCTTGGAATAAGGATTAAATTGTATGAATTTCATTTTTCGAGCCTAGGGACAAAATCATAATTAATTAAAAGTATAAGGGCAAAATAGTATTTTTTCCAAAGATGTGTATTGGACTAAAGTGAATGTGAAATTGTATTAAATTGAGTTAAATTCATTCGTATAGGTCCAAATAGACTTGGTACAAAATTGGATTGAGGAAAAGAAAAAGTATCAAATTAGTAGCTTACAAATCTACAAACACTTGTCGAGGTAAGTTCATGTAACTAAATTGTATGTTTATATCTTTAAATTGAATGTTATGTTGTGAAATGTATAATTGCTATGTATAAGTACTGATCACATATCTGTAAATATCTAACAAGTATCAAGTCTCATTTGAACCTAAGGAATTCGATGGATACAAATGACATGGTCATTATGGGTTCTAGGATTGGTTGTGATCCTGCATGTGTTGCGACACACAACAGCTCTTATGAGCATCCCGATACTTGACTCTCACGAGCTTTTCGTTATTTAACTCTTATGAGCATCCGATATATGGCTCTCCGAAGCTTCCTGATATTGGCTCGCATGAGCCTCCCGAATTTGGCTCTTTTGAGCTTCCCGTTTATGGCTCGCATGAGCTTATTGATATTTGGCTCGCATGAGCTTCTCGTTATACAACTCACATGAGCTTCTCGTTATATGGCTCGAAAGAGCTTCTCGTTTACATGCTCATATGAGCATTCCTGAATACGAATTGACAGATAATATATGAATTGACGGATTACAGATTTGTACACTTTGTGTGTACTATCTGTGTATCTATTGATATTTTAAATGGTTCAACGGGCAAAATTCTAATATGAAATGATATGGGTATGAAATGAAATATTACCATATATGCCTGAAATACATGAAAATGATGTCACCTGATATGTTGAAATATGACATGAAAGATACATATGTATGAAACTTGCCTGATGACTATTTACATTTGTGATTATGAGTTATTACGTGAATTACATGACTAACATGGTTGATGAGGATATGTGTTTAGGCATATTGCCAAATTGGTTTGAGCATGTTTAGTTTACTTACCTTAAATGTGAATAAATGGTAAATTAAATTCCATGTTATACGAACTTACTAAGTTTAAAAGCTTACTCTATTTTATTTTTCCCTGTTTTATAGTAACTCGGAAGCTCGTTAAGGTTGGAAGCTGGTCGAAGCTACATCAAACTATCTATCGGCCCATTTCGGTACATATAGAAAACTAATTTTGGTTATAATGGCATGTATAGGGTAATTTGACTAATGTTGACTTATAAGTATTTTGTTGTAAATAGTCATTGGAATGACTTGAGTTGGACATATTTTGATGTGTATATATGTGTGGCCTTATCATGTTTGTTGTGTGTTTGATATGGTTGAGTGATGAATAATTTATAGGTATGTTGATGATTGGGTTGAGCTAGTATGTTTGATATAAATAAGCATACATGTGATTTTGATCAATTTGGTAAGATGGATAATAAGGTATAAGTAGAGATATGTTATAAATAAAACTAGATTTTGGCTTGACTTGGGTGCTTTATTATGGTACATTGATGTTAAAAAATGATTGATTAGTTGATAGCAAATTTGGGGTGAGAAATGTGACTTGGAAATGATCTATTTTCGTCCACACGGGCAGAGACACGGGCGTGTGTCTCGGCCGTGTGTGTCCCTTGTATTTTTTAATTAGAGTAAAACAAAATGCTTACACAGCCTAGCACACGGGCGTGTGGTTTGGCCGTGTGACCCAAGTTAGTGAGGTCATAATTTTGGAAACGGGCTGAGACACGATCGTGTGTCCCTATTTCAAATGCCCTCACGGCCTGAGACACGAGTGTGTCTCTTGACCATGTGAGACACACGGCCGTGTGTCCTCTGCACCTTTGAAAAATTTTATGAGTACCCGATGTAGTCCCAACTTGTTTCTAATGTGTATTTTGGGTCTCGAGGGATCATATAAGGGACATTATGATTGATTTATGATATAATTGCTATATGATATGAATTATCTGTTTATTTAATCTGTAAATTCTAGTAATACTTTGTAACCCTATTCTGACGACAGATATAGGTTAAGGGTGTTATGCAAACAATGTTTATTGTAGGTGATATTGGTCTTTTTATGAGTTTACCTCAACAAATAGCTAAATGTTTAAGCTTACAATCATGGTATTTTTGTCGTGTTAAATTATACAAATTCTGAGAAGTTAATATTTGATTGTTCTTAATAGTGTTTTATGAATTTTATTGTGGTCATTCAACTTTGCATTTAATTTAATATTATAAATGTATTTTAAACTATTATATAATTTTTTTCTTGCAAAATGTCCACTGAACCATCATCTATTGAGGGTAGTGGTACATATTGTACTTCGATAGATTTTGGAAATTCGATAGATGAAGCTTCAAGCCAAACAAAAGGGACTACTGGGAAAAGAAAAGCCACTCCTCAAAGGTCAGAAGTTTGGTCTCACTTCACTAAGATTATTAATAGTGAGGGTACAAGTAAGGCTCAATGTAATTATTGTGAAAAGGAATTTTGTTGTGATATGAAAAAAAATGGTACATGGTCATTGAAATATCATATTGATTCATGTAAGAAAAATCCTAGTAATGTTGTTGACACTAGCCAAGGACAACTAGTTTTACCTAGAAAGGGAGTTGAATGGGGTGAAAGGCATCTTTCAACTTGGAGATTTGATCAAGAAGCATGTAAGGAAGGATTAGCACAAATGATTGTGATTGATGAATTACCTTTCAAGTTTGTTAAAAGTGAAGGCTTTAGGAAATTTATGTTCGTGGCATGTCCTATGTTTCATATTCCTTCATGAACTACTATGACTAGGGATGTTTATCAATTGTATTTAGATGAAAGGGTCAAGATAAAACAAGTTTTGAGAAGTTCTTGTTCTAGAGTTTGCTTAACTACTGACACATGGACTTCTTTGCAAATAGTTAATTATTTGTGTATCACTGCTCACTTTATTGATAATGATTGGAAATTGAATAAAATTTTTTTAACTTTTTTCCAATTTCTAGTCATAAGGGTGAGTCTATTGGGATGGTGATTGAGAAATGCTTGTTCAATTGGGGGATTGATAAGTTGTTTACTATTAGTGTTGATAATCTAAGTTCAAATGATGTTTCTATTGGTTATTTAAAAAAAAATTAACCCTCGAGGGGGTTTAGTTCAAAATGGTAAATATCTTCATATGAGATGAATGACACGCATTGTGGATTTGATTGTTGTTAAAGACTTAAAGGAAATGAATAAATCTGTTGAAAGTGTTGGGGGCTATTACATATGTAAGACAATCTCCAGTTAGATTAAAAAAGTTTAAGGAGTGTGTTGTGGTGGAAAAGAGAGAGTGCAAGAAGATGTTGTCTCTTAATATGAGAAAAAAATTTAACCCTCGAGGGGGTTTTGTTCAAAATGGTAAATATCTTCATATGAGATGCATGACACACATTGTGAATTTAATTGTTGTTGAAGACTTAAAGGAAATGAATAAATCTGTTGAACGTATTAGGGGACTATTAGATATGTGAGACAATCTCCAGTTAGATTAGAAAAGTTTAAGGAGTGTGTTGTGGTGGAAAAGAGAGAGTGCAAGAAGATGTTGTGTCTTAATGTTTGTATTTGGTGGAACTCGACCTACTTAATGTTAGACACTACTCAGAACTTTGAGAAAGCTTTTGAGAAATTTGAGGAGCAAGATACAAACTTTAGGGTTGAACTTGAAAAGGGAGAGGCTTGGCCTAATGTGGATGATTGGGCTAGTGTTAGAAACTTCAAAGATTTCTTAAAACACTTTTATGAAGCCACTTTGCGTATATCTGACACTTCATATGTCACGTCCAATAATTTTTTTGACGAGCTTTCTGAAATTGATATTCTTTTACAAGATACTCAGTTAAATATTAATGTTGATTTCAGTGTTATGACCATCAAGATGAAAGACACATATGATAAGTATTGGGGTGACATTGATAAGATGAATTTTCTTATATTTGTTGCTTGTGTTTTAGATCCTAGACAAAAAATAAAATATCTTAGATTTGCACTTAGTGAAATGTCTAATTCTAAAAAAGTTTGTGAAATGATGCAAAAATTGAATGAAGCTTTGTATGAATTATTTGATGAGTATAAGCCTTCACTTCATAGTACTTGTAGCCAATCAAGTGTGTCAGCACATGTTTCTCTCGGTGAACCACAACAAAAAATTAAAAAGTGTATGCAAGCTTTGTATAAAAAGCGTGAGTTGGAAAATGGTAATGAGGATAAAACATATGAATTGGATAAAAATCTAGCTAAGGCTAATGAGGATTTTGTTGAAGATTTTGATATTTTATTGTGGTGGAAAGTGAATAACACTATATTTCCTACTCTTTCAAAAATGGCCAAAGATGTGTTAGCTATATCAGTATCTACGATTGCTTCAAAGTTTGCATTTAGCACCGAGGGGCGTGTACTTGATCAATATAGGAGTTCTTTAACTCCTTGTGTGTACTTAAGATTGGATTCGAAAACCATCATCACAAGAAGACATCAAAAAGATTGAATAAAAAATCCAAGAGCTTGACAAGGTTGAAAATGGTATATATATTATTTTATTTTAATAGTTTCAATTTTTTTACCATATCACTTCTACATTAACTTATTTAATCAATTCAATGTTTAGACTTTTCTTGGAATGCATCTAAACCTACCCTAAATTCACGAGCTTTTGTGAGTTGAAGGGTATGCGGAGATCTTTTGGATAGAAGAAACGGATACAAGTGGAGAATATTAAAGACTTGCATTTTAATTATGTGTTAATTTCAAGACTTGTGTATTGTTT